>NW_020170420.1:225118-245226 GCF_000524195.1 Echinococcus granulosus | reverse complement strand
GCCACTTGAAGGCATTCAGTCTCCCATTATTTGACATTCGTGCAGGTGGCACGGACTCCACTCTTTCCATTTAACCCATCAGTCTTCCACTCCTTCCATGCACTCACTACTAAAGCTCCTCAAAAATTCCAATGCCCTGGCACGTCTCCAGATGTAACCTCGTTGCTGCAAGCTGATCTAAACGAATCCCGAACCACGTCGTAGCCTCGAAGCAGTCACCAACATTTCTGGAGTACCACTTCTACATAGACTTGGGCGTAACAAGGTGCACCACAGTACTTTCAGCCATCGTCAAAGCATTTCCCCTGATGACGTGGAAGATTTCGGCAGTGAAGACACTCGCCCTGCGATTACACACTTGGTGACTTTAGGCAACCAATTCTCAAGTGCATTATTGCACATTCCCACCTTTTCTTCGGCATAAATTATGCCGCCCTGTAAGGCTACAACCAGGTACGAGGCGTGTTACTACTGCGCTCAAGATTAGCGCCTCCTCTGCCTGAGAGTAGCTTCAATACCTTTGATCAGAGTGCCTTTTTCCCAGTAGATGAATTTTTAAACTCTACGAGAGCGTTTCTTCGCTCAACTGGTGTGTAGAGGAATGAGAGCAGACAAGCCTTCCGCCCACTGCTGGAGTACTTCTTCACAATACTCACTGACTGACTGACTGACTGACTGGTGTGGGTGGGGGTGGTGGAGTACGGGCCACCTCATAGGAGGTTGCCCTAGTGACACACAAACACACATATAGTCGTCTCTTGAATTGTTAATGTCATTTAACCGACAGGTGAGTGACTGGCCATTCCACCACCCCACCACCCTGCTCCTGCAGTGTTCTGACGTCAAGAGGCTGTGCTACCACACCCTACTGCATGCGCTCCCTCGTGCATCAACGTCTCCCGCCATCCTGATTGATGGTGTCTGCTACGGACCGACCCATGTCACATGGGACACACCTAGTGCTTAATGCTGTACTCAGTACGGTAAGTCAACAAAATTAAAAGCTTCTACTCAACTTGACAACTCATCTCGCACCAACATTTCACTTCTCACCATCCTTGCAATGACAGTGGACGTAGAAATGAGGCGGTAGTTAAAAGAAGACTCTGTTTTGAACCTGTCAGGTTCCCATTCAGTCACTAGCCAATCAAGTACAGCTTTACTCATGCTGCCGATCTTATGTCCCCCAATCTTCTTCCGACCTCATAAAGACGACCTGGGAATCTATGGTTCCGGTTGATCGGCTTCTGTACTGTGGAAAATCAGAAGAGAGTGGGACTACTGGCGTGGCCCAAAGGCCAGACCATTGGATGGAGGTACGATGGCGGAGCCACTAGGTGACTCGTTACCAAAACAACCAAATAACGTCTTACGTAGTCCCTCTCCTCTTTTGAGTGTCGTCTCCACCTCTCCACGTGGCCAATCTCCCGACCATTGACCATCACAACGCAGGTGATGCTGTAGGGGAAACACTCACTAGCCAACCGCGCCAGTCGTCGAATTTGCATGCAAGTGAGGAGGTACTTGACGGCAACATCACTGTTTCCTCTTGGCAATTCCACTGGATCAGGAGTTGCATCCTGTTTGGGAACTGTGTCGTGGAAAGGAGGGACTGTGCATGCCAATTCTCATGTACATCGCTAGAAGTAGAAGACTGACCTGAAGGTATAGCCACTAACAAAAAACCGCGTATCGTAGACAGCTCGGCAAAGAACTGTTCCAGATGGTTCACGGCCAATATCGAATCCACCCTATATCTGCCTACTTACCTACCTACCTAAGTATCTATTTTTCCATCTATCTATTTGTCTATCTATCTACCTCTCCATCTACCTATCTATTTATCTCTCTCCCTTTATTTATCTGTCTATCTCTCTATTTATCTGTCTCTACCTACCTATCTATCTATCTTTCCACCCATCTATTCACTTATGGCTTTGCATGTATTTAACTTTTACCTACTGGTCTCCATACCAATCTTGCCGCTCCTCTCCATCCCTCGCCACTCTTGTGCATGTCGCCCTGTCTAACAGCCTACCTCATCGCGCACCCACCACTTTACCCATCTAGGCATTTGTTTATCTGTGTAGGCATCCAACTACCTACACACCTGATTGCTCACTTGCTTACATGTGCCAAGTTCTCTTTCTAGGCAATTCAAGTAAAATCAGAATTCTGAAACACCTTTTTTTAGGATGGAGGGCAGCTGTGCCATCCTAAGAAGTCTGTTTTAATGGCCTAAAATTCTGCATGCTATACAGTGTGAGCCAACCGTGCCGCCGCTCAACATAACAATTCGTCCCCTCTCTTACCAGATCGCACCTCAGGTCATATGTCCATCGGGCGTTGAGGAGTAGGCGAGCATTCTACACACTGATTGAATCTTGACAGGAATGGATGACTTTTGTAACGTGAGTTGGTGACGAAACCCTCGCTACGGTCGAGACATTCAATGGTAGATAGACGGGCAGACGGATATGCGGCCATTTGAACGGCTTTCAAGCTGTGCGCCACTCCATCAAATGTCTAGCTGATGAAAGCTTGAGCATCGCATGCATGGCATCACCAGAGCGTGGAGCACTCGAAGCCTTCTGAAAGGATGAGCAGAGAGGAGCGAAGAGCAGAATCCAAAGAGCCGATTTTTACACCTCTCTTAGGGTTTGGCCCATCACTACACGGTCTCATGTCACGCGCACAAAAGCGTCATATGAACGACGTCTAGACGGATCCACGACAACCCCTAAGCGTGTAGGGTGGCCACAACTGGGGCAATTGAAAGCGCACCAGCCATTCTACTTCTGAGTGCAATACCACCACTAAAGTAGCGCCCCTCACATCTCTACGACTTTGCATGAACGACCTCAATGCCTCTAACCGTCCACCTGTCCACTCCTATCCGGTAACCCCCATTTCTTTCTCTACACTACTTATCTGTCACTGGCATCCTTATCAGCCCCTTGTTTGCTCCTAAACCTTTTGCATCTGTACCAAATGCTCGCACATGATACTCAATAAACAGCAAAAACAGTAATTACTACTCCATTTACTTTAATCACTCGCTCATTCATTCATCTCCATAGTCAGTTCAATACAAACGGCACAAAATTCGCTCATCACCTGTAGCACCCAAGGCCACGATGAAAGACATGGCCACAGATGTCAAGAAAGGCGACAGGAAGTCATGTTTAGACAGGTAGTGGAGAAAGCTAACCAGCAACAGTGGTTCAGGTGTCATTACTGAAAAGGCTGTACAATGAAAAAAAAGTTCTTTAAAATCAAACAAAAGCTCCTACAAACTACTCAGACTGAGTCCACCCTCGGCAGCTTGAGCTTAAAAAGTTCCTCTATCCACTCCTTCAGACGAGTGGCATCCGCATTGTCCGTGACATCGGGATACACGGGCACTTCATACTCTTCCACAGTTTGAGTGCCTTTGTCGACCGTGAGTAGCACATTTTCCGTCTGAGTTGACTTCCACTGCACCTCCTGCTCGTACCTCGACAAACAGACTGCTCACACTCTGTGTCCATCTTTCGACATTTACAAACGCATGATTAGCAGTGACGTCTCACTACTAGAACAGTCGAAGGCGTTGTTTCCGTCATTGATACTATTGATAGGTGAACACTAAGATATAAAAGAGCACGTAAAAGAGACTCCAGCCTTTGTAAACAAACAACATTGCTTTGGTCATGATTTAATTTGACTAGTAACACTCCTCCCACCCTGCCTGCCCATTAAAAGTACATTCCAGTAGTGGTAAGAAAATAAGCGCCACATACTCACCATCAGCACCCATAGTAACTGTTCCACTCGTGATGATAACCCAAAAACAAGGGTTACCTCCTAAATTCGGGTACAGAAGCTTCCTACCTAAGAGCTTACAGACGTAGGCTCTCTCACCCAAGAACACATGGAAATGCTGCAAAACAATACCTTGTTAAGTTTCTTATAAGGCGGTCTTCCGAAGCAGTTGGTAGGTTTTCATCTGCCTCGCTCTCGTCTGTTTCCCTAACCCCCGCCAGTTGTTACCCGCCGGGAGTATTTCCGGCAAGTGGAATCGCGCTTTCTTTACAGATAGCCAGAGTTTACGTCTTAGCGCCAAAGCCACTGACTTAAATAAGCAGAGGATGGATAAAGTGGCCATCAATACCCCTCGTGTTATTATGATGAGCACCACAAGGTAAGAGTGACTTAAACAAAAGAAACAAGATTTGGGAGGGAATGATGTCTTAGGAAACAATACAACTTCAATAGGACTTATTTATTTCAGACGATTTTCAAACGCAAATGTGACGTTTCTATGCAATTAGCATTTAAAACCCATATTTACCTAATAAAATCGACTTACCCCTAAGTCTATTATTGGGTAAGTGCTTTGCTTAAGTAAATGTCAAGACCCTTTTGCGCATTTTAGTTGTTTATTAGTATTTCTAGTCTTGGTGAATACATATTCACATAAGGCGGTTTCTAAAGGCATTTTTATTGGGGTAGGGAGTCGCTAGGTGGCAGGTGCAACCTCCTGGACGAACTAACTGACAAGTCAGAAGAGGATTATAGAAAGAATAAACATGTCGCAGTTAACTAGCAATGCTACCCTCGTTCAATAGTCAATGGTTCTTACTCTTGTCACACACTTTGACCAGATGAGAGCTTCGAAATAGAATGAAGCTGGGGCATATATAAATGCAAATGTCTGTTTTAGATTATTCGAATAGCAATTTGCTGTCACAGCGCATTTTTGGAAGGAGCCAAACAATTTCGTACAAGTAATTGTGAGCATTTTAAATGATTTATTCCCCGACTTGTTTAATGGCGAGAAAAAGTTAACAATAAGTTGAAGGGAAAAACTTTGTCTCATTGGTGTGTTGTCCGTCGCTTCCGAAAGGGCGGATTCTTGAATGCTTTTGTTCACTTATCGTTTGCTAGTTGTACAAAACTTATCACTTTGTTACTCGAATGTACATGGCCCAATTAAACTCCGCCTCGCGTATTTCAATTCGAAAGTTTTGCATAAATTTGCATTTCTGTTGCGCAGTCATGAAATATTCTTCATTTCCTTGGACCAATTATTGAACACTGTATAGTATTATCTGCCTATAATAAATTTTGGGTTCTTCCTAGCTCCTTGTCTTTATTTTTACATGCTCTTTATGGACAAATTTAACTCTGCCAATTTTTAGGCACGAGTGTTCATGTGATGCATGATGTCACCGATTAGGAAAAACTTACTTTCTTATTTCCTCCCATACCAACGTTTTTATACAACTTAAAATGGCAATTTTTTTGCAAACTAGGGTGAATGGGTGAAAATATTACCCAAAAGCGGCAATTGAGCCCGCCTAAAAAGTATAAAAACCAAACATTTGAAGCGTCCCCTCCAGAAATTCATAGAGGAGAAGGTACCGCCTTTATTGCTCAGAAGGCAACAAAATACTTATTTACTGCTATTTCTTTTTTAGCTCTAATCATTAGAAGCGATTCACCTCATCTAGCTATTCCTCGTGGTGAGTTATGGATAACTGATCTTTCATCTTTCATAGATCCCCATGTCGAAGTTAAGAACTCCACAATTTGCTTCGAAAGAGAGGCTAAGAACCTCGACTCATTATCTGGCCTCTTACTGTCTACAGAATTAAGCCCAATTGGCATGTTATCTTTCTTTGACTAAGTTTTTAGCCCAAGTAGGACGTAAAATGCCATCGTCCTCGTTCAGCACATACAATATGACCTACACCACCGAAATGGAAGAATCCTCAGGCAATGAAGACAGACCAGATGTAATACGAAACTCTCAAGGCGAAACAAAGTTTGATTTTTGTTTTTCTCCGATTCAAATGCAACGTCCAAAATCACCACAAATGATGTCAGCTGTGTATGAGGTCACCGAGCCTCTATCCGAAAGAACAAATGTTTTTGACACAAAGATGCATGCTTTGGCTAACCATAAGGAAGGTGGCATTTCACCCATTCAAAACACTCCCAAAGCGTGGCAGGTTGCAGACATTGGTGAACCAGACGACGGCGAGGTGGATGAAAATATACCGATTACTCCGAAAGACCACCTTCTAAGAAACTCAGAAAGGTATTGTTTTGCACTGCTTCTGTTCATTCCTGAGTAAAGTGGGCGGTTTTTATGCACCTGTTTAAGGATGGTATTTTTCTTCCAGTTTGACATCACGAATGGCACAATTGCTGTGGGCGCCAATGGTAAGCATGTAACGCTTATTTCTACTGAAAATGGTAATAGGAAGGTGGAAGTAGAGCTAGCGGTTAATATGAGCCCTGACTCAGCCAGCTATGGTGTTACAAAGACTGAAGTCCCCTTTTTTACTTCTCAGTGCTCACCCAGCAAGGAAATTAGTGAAGGGAGCGACGACTTCGACTGTTCTAGTGGTGAGACGTCACCACCAATCATGCGTTTGTACATGCCCAAAGATGGACACGGAGTGCGAGCAGTTTGCTCGCCGAGGTACGAGCAGGAGGTGCAGTGGAAGTCAACTCAGACGGAAAATGTGCTACTCACGGTCGACAAAGGCACTCAAACTGTGGAAGAGTGTGAAGTGCCCGTGTATCCCGATGTCACGGACAATGCGGATGCCACTCGTCTGAAGGAGTGGATAGAGGAACTCTTTAAGCACAAGCTACCGAGGGCAGATTCACAGGTAGAGTAATATCAAGTGGGGCTTTTGTTAGACCTTAAGGGACTTTTGTAAGCCCGTTTCGTTGCATAATGTTGCCAAAATTCTTTGTACCTCCAAATCAACAAATTTTGTTCATAAAACAAGTGTTTGATCATCTAAATTTTGTCAAGAGAAGGAATTTAAGTGAAATAATCTAAAGACCTTACTTACGGTTAGATCGGACTCTTCTATCTTTCTTGGATAATAAAAAGTGCTAATTGAGCCAAATATCAAGGTATAACATAAGGACCAAATACGGCTGGCTTTGGTGAGGCAAAAAGCACACTGAGAAATGCCAACAAGTTACCCCTAACTGGAGGGACTTTTGGTGTGAAGAAGAATTCCAATGCAAGGCAAAAGTTGGGCGCAATCGCCGGATTTACAGCAGACTACATTGTGCGGACGGCAGAGGCGGATGATGGACCCACGCTCCAGGTGGACACAGGCCATGCACAGCTTACAGTTCCTTGTACAGATAACTGCACTGCCATCACCAAAACGGAAGCAGTTGACCTCCAGGGAGTAGCAGAGTTCGTGCTGCATGCCACATCCTCTTTGAGAGGAAAAAAAGTGGATTGACAGTAAGGCGTCTTTAAGGCAGCAGATATTTACGTTTTACCTAAATTTACTTCAGTAGGGTATTCATGGTAGACGTTTAAGTTGATGATGACCTTTTTTTCACAAAAATTGCTCCCAACTTACAGGACTGCTTGTGCTTTTTGACTGATATCTCTGAACATGCCATCAGAGTTTCGTCCCCTTCTTATACGGCCATCGATGAGGGAAGGAATGAGCAAAAGGATAAGGCAATTCAAGAGGCTCATGGTAGCCTTGATTTTGGTAGACAGGCTAGTTTGAATCAACTGTATCGATCACACGGTGACAGGTTGGAGGGAGTTTGTCAACTCCATCTCCCTCGTCAAGAATTTGTTGCAAAATAGGGCATATGTGTACACCTTTTCCAAATTGTTAAAAATATTTCTGAAGTTAGTTTAGCAAGTTTGAATGAAAATCATAAAACTGAGTAAATGCATTTTTTTACAAGAGGTCAACGTCATCCAATTAGAGTACAACCATGACGTGTGTTGTTTATGTTGACAAGACAAGAAAAATCGATACATACTGTTTAAATCTACCAATAAATTTATTTTCCGTGTCATTTTAAAGTAAAGATGGACCAAAAGATTATCTACGTTATAATTGCCATCATATCAGCAATTCTCTTCTTCTTTGCCATCGGTTTTAACGGTTGGTCATGTGGAGGCAGTATTTTCAGTGACACTTGTCTCATCTCGACGGTGAATGAGGTGACGGGCGCCCTCCTCCTGACAGCTGGGCTTTTAGTTCTGCTTGGTGGTATATTTTTGATTGTGCTAGTTGTCAAAGGTGACACGTGGGCCAACATTGTCGCCACGGTGGTTGTGATTATTGCGGCCCTCCTGTCATTGGCTGGGGTCCTCTACTACCTGGATCAACGCGAATTGTGGTCACCTTTCTTGGCCTCGGTTGCCATGTCCTTCACCATGGCCTTGGCTGCTATTCTTGTGGCTGATTTGGCTACGGGTGGAGGGAGGAGTAAGTAAATAAAGTTGATGGAGTGGGAATTACTGCTTTTGACGTTGGGTCAGGGGTTTTTTGGGGAATTATAAGGCGAGTTGTGATTGCTGCATGCAAGTGCGGAGTGGGTGAAGAGCTCAACATGATGTCCGAATGAATGAAGAGAAAGTAGGGATTGAAAGCTATCATAAACGGGGACGGATGGACAGTTGGATGGGCTCAGAATGAATGGGTATATGCCGTCCCAGAAAAAGGCGGCTCCTCCTCCACCAATTGTTGTTTTCTCTCCTCTGGTTGCCTTCTTTGGAGTGTAGGTAGCCACCTTTTGAGTCACCAAATCAGATCGGCATTCGTGTTGCCATGAGTGCTGTTGCTGTTGCTTCTCTAGTAGCCGGAGTTGCCCATCATGTCAAACGGGACAAGGTGGAATAAGCGCTGTTGTCTGCTTGACCTCTTTTTTCGCCCGGTCCCGTGTTCTTCCGTCTGGTAGTGCAACCGAGTGCCAACCGCTTAGCCGAACAATCCTACACTTGACATTTCATTGTAAAAATTGATCTTCTTCAGTGCTTGCGCCTTCACCTGCGCAGAAGCTCGTCGAACGGTATTTGCTTGTTAAACCATCAACATCCCATCCAATCGCATTAAGCCAAAAGTTTGTCGAATTTCTCGTTCCAACCGGACTAAAGGCAATGATAAGGATGCGCCCATCTGTGGAATGCTAGCCTTCATTCCTGTTCTCCCGTTAGCTTTCTTCCTCCTTTGAACAGCCCCTATCAGATGGCAGGCAAATAAACCCGATGGTTGTACTTTGAGCTCGTCCATTGTGAAGCCTTCTTTGACCTCTTGAGAAGGCATGGTTGCAAAGCCCACCCCTCTCTTCCCTCTCAAATGTGTAGACAAATTCTTGGGACTAAAAAACCCTCCCAGGTAGACGAATTACGCTCCGGAGGATGGTTTAGACTTCGATAGAGTGGATCGTTGTACAAAGGGAACAACTCCCAATCAGATTCAACTCAAATGCCAAGACAGATCGACCCACGACATCATCTAAGTGATGGAATCTTTGGGAGCCGTCAAACATTCTCAATTTATAATTTGTATTTTTTCCCACATATAGCAAAAAAAGCTTCACTTGACTGATTTAGCCTGCGAAATGAGCTTTGACTGGCCCCAGTAAACGAAGCGACACCTCATTGGCTAGCTTAAAGCGGTCCCCTTAATATCCCTCCCCCCTCCCCCGCCACAATGATCATCGAAGTAGCCTTCTTCTTCTTGCTGTAAATAGACTGCTTCAACAACTTTTCTGGTAATTAAAGTTAATAAAGACGGATTTCGTTACCATATTAATCACATTTCAATCAAGATGCAGAGGTCGGTAGAAGTAACTACTCAAATACACAGGTAGTAGCGCGCACCCTACTTATTTGCAAATCAGTAGTATTTTTTTGGAGGGAAATCAGCCTCTTGAACATTGTAGTGTATTTTAGCTTCCAGTAAGTGGAATTAAACATAAAAACCATACACAAGTAAGTTCTTCAGAATATCTAGTACCTACTTCATTTTCTCCTGTTTTCTCTCTGCATTTTCCCGTTTTTTTATCCGATTTCCTCTGTAGTTCAAGCAAAAAAATTGTGCCGTTTTCAAACACGAGTGTGAGTGTGTGTGTATGGCATCACCTCACAGGTTTAGTCGACAGTGAAGAAGTGCTTGACAAACCCCACAAAGCGCCTGATCGATGCGTTGGATGGTCTCCTTTCAGGCAGGTGACTTAAATCATGAGTCGTGTGTGTGTGCTTGCATGGCCTTGTGAGGCATTGGAGAAGCACTGGTGTGTAAAATAAAGACAAAAAAAAAAAAAAAAAAATAAAATCGCACATTCTTTCATGATTTCACATTAAGAGATGGGTCAATGGCATTGCTTCCTTCATCTTTACATATATTTTCTTTCAAGATATATTAAAATGTTTTTAAATCTATAGCACCTTAATATCATAAGCTAAAAAATGTCACCAAAATTGCGTTAATTTTTAATAAAAGGTCAAGGGTCTATGTGGTTGAAAGGGCGATGTGAGCACCTTGAGGATGGCGAGATTCTGCACAGGCTATGAGAACCTGGCACAGGGTGGAATTTTAACAGGCACAGGTTTTATGCCCCAATTATGTTTCTCCCTACAAGAAGTAATTGCTTCATAAAATTGTTGCCTACTCAAACTTTTGTTTCTTTCTAGCCCTAAAATGTTATGTACGTGGGGAGGAGAGAGGTGATTGAAGGATTGGGAAGTAAAGACGTAAACAGGTAGGTGAAAAGCTCGACAGATCGACATAACGGTAAATTGAAAATGGGTCGGAGGAGGGTAAGACGGATCACCGAGTAGAGTAGTGAATAAAAAATGTCTTTTTTAGCTATGCGATTTAACTGACATAAAAGGGTGATCGAACTGGATATTTATCCACCCATTGGAAGTCACTTTGATGGGTGGATGAACATTAAGGTGAAGTGAGATTTTACAAGACAAGCCGTGAGGGGTGTTTGCGTGCACGCACGCGACCAATGGCAAAGCTGGCGGTGGTAGAGCCCGAGGGGGGGAGGGTACAGCAATGGGTGCGGCGTCGTGCCTCCTCCCTCCTCTTCGGCCTACCACAACTGTATAACACCAAAGCGATCAAGTCTAGCTCCGCTTAAACTTTTTTTGACATCTCAGTCCATCATTAACAGAGGGGTAGAAAGGCAGGCCGTCAGATAGATTAGACGGAAAGAAAAAAGAAAAACCTAATAAACATTAAACCACAACCAAGTGGGAGTTGGTAAATTCTTCCGCAATGCTTGTCGGTTGATTTATGTGATTCAATTTTATGTGAAAGTAGGCCCCACAAACTTCAGCACTGTTAATCACATGAAGGTAACTGAGGTTATCCTTCACTTTTATTGCTGTTGATCCTAAAAATGAGTAAATTTAGGTACTTATTGTTACCTGTCAAATCGAGGCATCTATTTGTAGCTGTCATGGGCAGTTTGTAGGTATGGTGTTCTGGCTAGGCAAAAACCTTTCAAAATCAAATTTTTATCTCTGTCATTTTTCTTCTCCTCAGCAAGGGACAGCCGAATCACGGGATCATTGACTGGACAGTGGAGTTCCTCGACTTGACGATCGTAGCATCACTACCACCCACATGACCATGACCTTTAGGTTGTAACAATTAGGAGGTTGAGCCACTTTTGGTGAGGACACGCATCTGAATCACCGTGAGTCATTGCCAGCTGTTTGTTCCCTATTTTATCCGTCCTGGTGCAACTGCGACGTTCAGTGGGATTCTTTCCTGTGTATCCATTTCCCGATGTGCGGCTAGACATCCACTCGGAGGGATTAGACGTTTTCCTTGAGTCGCTGGTAAAGTCTTCATACAATAAAGCATTATCAGAGCTGTCATCCCGGTGCGGTGGCACAACCAACTGTTCCACACTAACTGAATGTTCACAGGACGTGAGGTGGTGACGGAACCATCGCAACGTTGAGATCATCACTCTCAGGTAGACACACAAACTGACATATGACTACTCGACCGTCTCTCAAACTTCACCCCAATCCATCAAATGTCCAACTGACGCTGACCCGTCACACGCACGTACACGCACGCTACGATCATCGCCTGTCAGTTTGATAAGAACAGTATTTAGACGGGTTTATGGTAAAAACATTTACACGTGGACGTATGGGGCGCTTATAAAGAAAAAGAAGTAAAAACACACCTGCTACTCTACTTCTGCATGGGACACCACCACAAAAGGATCACCAAAATTATACCTCTAAAATTGGAGACTCCGGCCTTACTTAAATCCACATCGTTTAATTGGTGTGCTTAACCACCCGAGCAATTACCATCATCGGTGCATGACCCTCTACCACTGCCGATATCCGCGATCCTCCTCTCCACAATCTCGCCCTCAGTTATGATGCATCCAGGTTGGGGGTACATTTGGAAGCACCATAGTTGATCCAACGGCATCAATACCAGTCCTGTCAGATTCAAGGCCAACTTTAAATGACTTCAGCTTTAAGTGCTCAAATTTATAGCTATGACTAATGCCACAATTTACCACTTAAACCGTAAAGGGTGATTGAATTTCTGGACTAATTTTAGTGCCTCGATGGAAAATTGACACTAATTTGGTGCGCAGTAACATATATGCCTCCCAGGCCAATGAAAGTGGGGTAAAAATGGCGGTTTGCCATTATAAAATAAATATACCGAGCCCTGTTGGCAGATTCACGACGTTGTGCCCACTAGTTGAAAAGAAATGGATCGGAGAGTCGCCTACATTATCATTGCCTTGGTGGCAGCTATTCTTTTCTTCGTGGCGATAGGATACAACGGTTGGGGATGCGGAGATGGCATTCTTGGGCCTAATTGCCTCCGAAGCAAGGTGAATGAAGTAACCGGTGCCCTTCTCCTCACCGCCGGTTTACTCGTCCTCATCGCGGTCGTCTTCCTCATCCTCCTCGTGGCTACAGAAACCAGCTGGAGCGAGATTGCCTCCACTGTCATTGCCACCCTCGCTGCAATCATAGCCCTCGCCGGGGTTTTCTACTACCTTGATCACAGACAAATCTGGTCACCCTTCATTGCCACTATTGCCATGTCTCTCACTGTCGCGCTGGCGGCAATTCTACTGTTCGATCTTATCACCAGCAATACCTAAATCAACTCGTCGTATCTTATATCATCTTTGCCAATTAAAATTCATTCATAAATAATTCACACGCATTCTTCCCTTTTTCTGTTTTAAATGCCGGTCATGAGGAATGGGGTGAGAAGTCACCAAAATTTTCGTTTAAATTAACATTTAAGAATTATCCGATCGGTTGGAAACCTCCATCGGGTAGTAGTAGGCCTGGCTGTAAACTTCGGGGACAAAAAGTATAAGGCACAGCAGCAAAGATATGTCCACGTCTCCTTGGAAAGTTGGTTGAATGAGTACCATGAGTGACAGGTAATCAAAACATGTCTACTTTATGAATGCAGTTGGTTGTCCCCTTTCCCTCGGCTCCTCCTTCTAAAGGCGTAAAAGCGTCATGCAAAAGGTGTTGGAAGACATTTTCAGGAGGTTGATGTCTGTGGTAATAAAACCTCGCACACAGAAAATTTAAAGGAAAAAGCAATAAAAGTGAGTGGCGTGATCCTGGTGGTCAATCAGCTCAATGAAAGAGAGTTGCATCACATTGCACAGCACAGAAGATGCAGTGTAAGCGATCGTGCAACAATTGGTTTGCCGTCCACACTCCGTGGAGAGGGTGAAGTGATGGGGATCATCAGACGAATGATTGTCACAGACCTACAAAAAGGAGATTATCATCTGCAAGGCGGGGGCGGAAGCGAAGGAGACGGGGATGGGGAGGAGAAGGGGGTGGAGAAATGACCCCTGACTTAGAAGGCGACGCCTTCGAAAGAACTAAAGAACACTTAGTTGGCTACATCAAAATGGTCAATTCACTAGCCATGGCCGAATGTGTGTGGGGGGGGATGCTGGGTAGCGGAGGGATGTCGTAGTTTGCTCACCTCAGGATCAAAGTGACGAGGGTACTTCCACTCGACGCAGCTCAAGGACATGCAGAAGAAGGTTCCGTTGTCGAAAGACTATGCGTGAATACATCCCAAATTTGACAATAAAAAGGAGGGAAGTAGAGAATAAGAAGAGGCGAAACAGCCTCCTCTTCCCTCTCCTCACTCTCCGCGTATATCCACATTTTCGTAACTAGTGGTTCTGCGGTTCAACTCAGATCCTGTCGAAATCTCATTAGAAGGGAATGAAGTTAAAATCAGAAGAAAGGGCATTCTATATTGACGCCTTTTTTTGCCATTGCCCACGTTTCAACTGCGGGTGTCTTATGTGAGAATGCGGTGACTGGCGCATGACGGAACAACCAAGGACGGTCTGCTCTGGAGTAGTTGTGGTATATTGTTTAAGCGAGGCTAGTTAAGAGATCATAAAGACCAAGAGCAGGGCAAGGTGGTTATTTATTCAGACGATTGAAAGAAGGGCGTTCTCTGGAATTGTAGAAATTCCCTCAATCAGCCACCAATCATGTGGTAAGTCACACTTGTTCTCGACACCACGCAAAACTCAAGGCCACTTGCATGGTAGAACAGACAGGTAAAAAATAGCATTGAATGCAGAACTGGAGGTGGGTGGAGGCACCTTCGCCTTCTACTTAACCGGTACTGGCACTTCTCCACCCGCATAACAACTGTGGGAATCGCAAACTACCTTTTGTCACTTCCGGCTCCAGTGGATGACACTAAATGAAGCCGTCTATCCTAATCTGGCCCCTACTATCCAGGAAGAGGCAAGTACTTAAGCTCACTGCGCCACCTTCTCTAAGTGAGGCAACCCAATTCTTCTGAAGATGAAGTAAAACAACTCCCTTTAGCCGTTATTCGGAACGAGACAATGAGATAGGGTAATTTAAGATGAGACAAGATGCAACATAACGAAGCGGATAAATCGAGATGTTGTGATTGTCGAGGGCCAGGAGCCTCGGATGTTTTAACGACTGCGTCGATTTGGTGACACATTTAACAGCTACCTTAATACCTGTCCACTGTCAACTGAAACACCACAGCATGTCTCCTCACAACATTTAGTCACCAGAAAATACCTGTTTCAACTCGCATTCCTTTTTGTCGTCTCAGCAGGGAGTGATTCTTCAGACAGTTAATGACGATGGCCATATACCCGTCAGCCTTCACATCCTCCTCACATGCATCATACCTCCTATTAGACCAGCATCGACGCCTAGAGGTGCTTATAAACTCACCAATCAACACTGGCATTTCTCTGTTTTTGGAAGGTTTTGAATGTGCTACTCTCCTTGTGCCTCCTTCTCAAACATTCCTGGCAAAATCTGGCACTTCATGCCTTAATGAGCTTCTCCTGACTGAGCAGTACTGTGTTCTGATGTACTTTGATAGTATGCCAATGCTAACGCAACCTCTTAACTCATTCAGTATGCTCCTTCACCCCATAGTCACGCCAATGGCATGGAATGGAAACCTCTCCCCTCGTGGTGTGGACTCCAGTATACCAGGCAGGGCAGGGAAAGTGATGCCATGCACCTGTCGGGTGTCAGGATGGCTCATTTCTGTTTTAAGTCGTCTGACTTCGCTCTACACCACTTATGAAAGCGTCTTCCCTACTGTCTTCTGGAAGGCTTTCAAAGATTGCATCTCTTCCACCTGTCAGTTAAAAAACTTCAGGTATTATCACACCACAAAACGGAGTTGTGCAATTACGCCATATTCACACACTTAAAGTTATATTTTATAAGGGAGGTGGAAAAGATGGGAAGCTTTCTTTAAATCTTTTTTTGATTTACATTCATTGGTGTGTTTTTGACAACTTGGCACCCATACAGGACTGCCAAAGGCAAAAACACAGATCAGGGGGGCAAATGGCAAGATTTATTCAATAACACAATGAGAAAGCCTAAAGCAGAAAATCCGAGGCAAGGCAGAAATACAATAGAAGTGGAAGAAGCGAATCGTTGATGCAAATTGATAAGGCAAGTACCTTGAGGCCTGATGAGGCAATCACGCTTTATGCACGGAGATGGATATGTGGTCGAAGATGAGGATGGCAGCCAAAGCGACGGTGAGCGACATCGCGATGGTGGCAATGAAGGGTGACCAGATATTTTTGCTGTTCAAGTAGTAGAACACACCAGCTATCGCCAAGATCGCGGCAATTACGGTGAGAACAATGGAGAGAATATCAGCCCATTTTTTGCCCTTCGTCACGGCAACAATGAGGGAGATGGAGGCAAAGAAGACGACTAAACCAGCAACCAGAAGGAGGGCACCGGTTGTCGCGTTCACATTACTTTGAACACAATCCTTGCTGAATATGCTGCCTGTACAAGTCCATCCGCCGTAGCCGATTGCCGTGAAGAAGAGAATGGCTGCGACGAGAGCCAAGACAAAGCAACCCCATCGATGGTCCTTGTGCTCCATGGAGTACCAAATGTTGCACGCACTCGTGTATGGCACTAAGTTGCATTTATAGTTGTGAGGCGTCACTTGTCTTCGCTGTTATTGGCTTTGACAGTTAGTTGATAGCCACACACCAGCAACTGCACTTATATATAAGTACTTCGAGGCATCGAATTGGTGACTTTCTTAACCTTCCATCTGTTACCCTTCACCTAATTTGATAAGCTTTACCTCATTGTGGAAGGTGATGTCCATTTATTTTGCACATTTCTTCGCAGATGTCAATTGCCCGATGACACCGTGATTACCGAATGAGAAGGCGAAACCTCCAAGTTGCTCACGTTCGTACTCTTGGGATTCGGTTGACGATGTTTCCTCTCCTAAATAATGCTGAAATCTCTCCTTTTTCTAGGTTAAAAATAGTGGAATTGAATGGGACCAATTAGCTTCTTGGCCCCAAGTTACTTGTCATCTCACTTGTTACTTGAAGGGGCATGAGGTGATTGTGGCTTATTGGGTATCAAAGCAATGAAGTTAGTCTTGCGCGTATTGCGAAATGACAGGACTGGTAGTCTTCTCCTTCACCCAATCCACGCAAGTGCTTGATTGGATCTCTATCAGTCTACCTGGATATTTATTTTATGAGCTCTAGCTCTCATCCTTGCCTTATCCTAGGCCCTCGACAATTATATCATTTCACTAAAATCCACTTCTTTCCATTCCAACTTATCCCATCCCACATCACCTCGCCCTACCATTCATCTCATTGTCTCCTTCTAACCCATGGCAAGGCAAAGACGCTTTGCTTCATCTTTGCGGGATGAGGACTGTACCACTTGGCGAATGAGTTTGAGGGATTGCTTCCCTTTGGGTAGAATAAGCAGAACTATGGCAGAGATCTTCTCGAAGTGTTGGCCTAATCTTGTTGAAGAAAGTAAGCAGAATCGCAGCATCCCATTAGGTGTCTCAAGATTATTTAAGAGTAGGGTCTGTGAAAGCCGAGGAGAAGGTGGTTCTACCCGCCTCTACTTCTACATGAGAGGTTATTTTTGCACCTGTCCCTTCTGCTATGCATGTGATCGTGAGAATGTACGATGCGAAGGTAAGAGGAGATTTATATACTAGGCAAGTGTCTTTAAGGTGCTGTAACAGGAAGGGTAATTTTGATGTGGATAAATTAGTATCTCTTCACCTCACCTCCTCATTTCCAACCTAAAGTGGGATATGCATTCCGTCCTTGTGCCGTAGGAATGGAACCTTCTTCATACCGAATTACTTGCCGTTGCTGTTCCGGCTGCTTCCCTGAAGAAAGTTCTACGAGTAGAAACAATCGCGATCAACTTGATCCTGAACTGAGTAAACAAAGACCCAAATACACTCAAAGCATGCAGCATGAGTTAAAATTGCTAGCGAGATGACCTTTTGGCGATGACCGGTGACCTGCTCATCCGCTTACGCTGCAAATCTAAGGGTGGTATTTCACAGTCAACCATCCGACCCGTCAGTCAGTCAGTCAGTCGACACATACTGTGGAACCCAAGATGTGTTTTCGTGGGACATGGGAAAGAGGTACGACAGCTGGTGCTATTCATAGCACAGCGGGTTTCACCACTTGTGGTGGGGGTGTAAGTGGAATCCTTCATCACCACTCAAGATAGGTATTAATAAGAGTCATTCCTAAGCCGCTGCTATCGAATTAGGCTCTTGGTTGGCGCACACAATCAAATACGAAGATCAGGAATGGTAGCTCACCGTTAAGCTGACGCCTCTGCCATTGACTGACTCACCACCACTTGGACGGTGGTAGCTTCTACCCCCGCAACAGTAATGAACACCTTTTAAAACGTCGGGGAGAGGCGTCTACAACTGTAAAATAGAGGTAAAGTCCAATTCGTATCACCACCATTTCTTTAAAATGGAGCACCAAGAAGAAAAAAGGTGGTAGAGAAGATGAAGAAGTCCTCATCGGCGGACTGACGCACATCCACCAGTGCTTCAGAGGGGATGTTCACCTCGGTGTCATCAACTATTTAAGAAATTCAAAGGGGTTAGTGAGTGGAGTAAACATCACTTCGAGATGAGGTCAAGCAAAGCGGGCAGGGGGTCATAGAAAGTGTAGGCGTTGATGTGCAGCTATCAGGCGGCTGTCAAAACCAATGACAGCACAAACAAATAGCTTCTTACCACTATAAATCCAGCTTCGTGCACGGATCATCTAGCGGGTTACATTACCTTAGCTCTCATGGCAGTTATTCTCCACTTCACGGTAATTTTTTACATAAGTTGAAATTGTAAAGGTAATCTACTCAGCCAGAATTGTCAAGAAAGAAGGGTGGTTGAGACAAATGCTGGTGGACCTATTACCCTTTCTTCCATCTTTCTCATTCTCGTTGTGTGGAAAGGAAATGCCTGGATCAAGATTGTCTCCATTGTACTTACCACGTGGAACGCGATCTTGGCAACAACTACACTGACCATAGAAGTGTCTGGTGGCTCCTCACTGCCACCATCGCGGTGTCGCTCACCGTCGCTCTGGCTGATATCCGCCGCTTCGATTGCGTCACTTATGAGCGGAAGGTGTGGCCACTTCTTCAGGCATCACATGCAGAGTTCAATCTGTCTAATTCTGCTGAACAAATTTCATATCTTGGCACTTGCCTATAAAATCTGTCTTTCTGAATTCAGCAGTCCTTTTAGGGTGCCAAAATATCACAAAAAATGAGCATCGAAGGAAATTTGAAGAGGATTTCTCAAGGAAGACAGGGTGCCTGCACATTCATTCCCTGTGTTTTCTCAATTTTGGGCCATGTTAATAATTGAGGTCTTCCATCTGAATGAGGCGGGAAATAGAGTTCTCGAAATTCCTCCAGAAGGCAGTAGGAAAGGCGCTTACATAAATAGCATAAGGGAGAGCTAGATGACTCAATTCTTGAATGGCTATTCTGTTAAATCACGGAGACGGAGAAGGCAGTTTGGCTAAAGGGCTGGGATTAGCTAGGAAAAGGGACATTAGGCAGTCGCATTGTCTGATTGATGCGGACTGTTTACATCGTTCCTCTAGTGTGTTGACCTTGACCGATTTCGGGTTGCAGAAGGCCTCACTCCACGTCACCTTACTCCAGGCAACTGGCTGTGAGAACGATAAGACGCCATCGCAAATAAGTTTGGTTAGATCGGTGGCTGAGAGACACTTGATCTCTTTAACTCTGTGCTTTGCAGCTGAAGTTGTGGGTCACGCTTTACTTCCTGCCTTAGAGGGACATAACTGTGTGTAGAACACACGATTCCTGGACTATGGTTACTAGGTTTCCTTCTATACACTAATCGCTTTGTTCCTTTTACAGTAAACTCGTCTGATTCTCCTCTGAATGTAGTCACTTTTTTGCTGTTCTTGCATGACAAGTGCATTCGTTTCTAATTTGTTTAACTTGTCATTCTATTTTTAAAAAATTATGGAAAATAATAGAATGAACTCCAAAGACTGGAGATTGCAAACTAATAGGCGCTCCGATGATTCTCATTTGACCAGTATAAATCAGAAGCAGTTTAATACAATAGTCTGTCAGAACTGGGCGAACGAAACGTGATCCAAGTACTATAATAGGTCTTAGCAACTTTGCACTGCAATAACGATATTGGGCCGTCACATATATGTGACACTGCTTCTGGCCTATTTCCTAATTAAGTAGATATTATCACCTAGTCTCAACATTGCGTAATTTCATGATTCGATGCATGGCAGAAGAAGGAAGGTGGGCAAATGACGTCCAACGGCATTATTTCTCTGTCACTTTCCTTCGTTTCTACAGACTCCATTCATATTACAGCTCTCTCAATCACATTCTGCCTCGTGTCACCTTCAGTGACAGTGCATGACAAACT
>NW_020170420.1:211251-225018 GCF_000524195.1 Echinococcus granulosus | reverse complement strand
GCCACATGTAGTCGTACTGTGAACCCTTGACCTTGGAGGGTAGAAGAGAATATTCCCTTTCCATAGTTCACAGCTGCAAAAGTCGGGCGGTGAGAAGACTCAAGATGGTTGACAAACAGAAAAGTGACATCAGGAGAAGGGCAGCAGCTCCACTGAAGGAGAAGGTTGTCAGAAGTGAGGCTAGGTGAGGGAGAGGGGGGCAGGCACAATTCTTTTCTTCATTAGGCTTGGGAGAACTCACCAACTTAAAAGCCTCAAAACCAATCAAAGTGCAGTTGGTTGCGCGACATGCAATTATAAAAAGAGAATACCGAGGCCTGTTGACAGACCTACGGGTTTGTGTTCACCACGTGACAGGAGGAGGCAAGAAATGAATCGCAGAATCGCCTACATTATTATCGCCTTGGTGGCAGCCATTCTCTTCTTCTTAGCGATCGCATATAGCGGTTGGGGATGTGATGGTAGCATTCTTGGGCCTAATTGCCTCCTAAGCAAAGGGAATGAAGTGACCGGTGCCCTTCTCCTCACAGCTGGTTTACTCATTTTCATCGCAGGCATCTTTCTCATCATCCTCGTGGTTACCGAAACCATGTGGAGCGAGATTGCCTCTACTGTCATTGCCATTCTCTCTGCAATTATAGCCATCGCCGGAATCTTCTACTACCTCGATCACATGAAAAGTTGGTCACCCTTCATTGCCACTATTGCCATGTCCCTCACCATCGCGTTAGCCGCAGTTCTTCTTTTCGATCGCATCACCATCAGTTTTTAAATCAACTCGTCACATTCTCGAACATTCTCACCAGTTAGGGTTTCTGCATTAATAAATTGCATCTGCTTGTTATTTTCTTTCTCTTAAAAGGGGTTCACGGGACGAAGGATGACAGGTTGCCAAAGTCGCTGGTTAAAATAGCGTTTGAGAATCACTTGGTCGATTTGATACCTCTATTGGTTAGTGTTGGGGTTGGTTGTTGTTTGTAGGGACTGGCAGTGTGAATGCGTTCGCAATTTCCCAGAAGGTCGTTTGAATGTGTGGCATGAGTGCCAGGTAGTTCAAGCATGTCTGCCTATGGAATGTAGCTTAAGTCCCCCTTTTCTCCTACCCCTCTTCCCCCCAAAGGCGTGGTAGGTGTTGTAGGACATTTAAAAGGGTTGGTGCTGGTGGTCGCAGAGCGTGGAACGAGGTCATTGGAGAGGGTCTGTTATTTGCAGTGTCAGGCCGGTAGGCGCAAAAAGATAAGAGGCTTTTGTATGTGAGTGGTGCGATTCTGGTGGTGGAATGGCTCAATTAAGGGGAGTTGCATCACAATGAGCAGTACACTTTGCCTGACACAGTAAATGCAACGATGAGTTTGCCATCCACATGAGGTGGGGAAGATGAAGTGATAGGTTTCACCACATGAATGGCTGTCACAGACTCACAGACGGAAAATGTAAATATTCCAGGGGGAAGTGGAAGGACCCATAGCTTAGAAAGCAACGCGTTCGAAGTAACGACTGAACGTGTATTTGGCTATCTTAAATGGGTCTATGCATTACCCCTACTCGACAGCCACGCATACTTCACCATCACGAGACCCCACGTGCTCCGAGTGAGTTCGTGATTAGATGGTGGAAGAGAGGAGGCGTTGCTTGTTCTCGCCAAAATCAAAGTGATCGTGGTTATCTCGTCTCGATGCAATTCAAGAGTGTGCAAGCCACCTTGTTTTGAGAAAACAGCAAAAGGGTAAAGTGAAGCATTTTTAATCAGTCATCAGTCAGGCCGAAACAATAAGATGAGGAGAGGTGAGTTGGAAGAAGAGAAGTGAAGTGGAGTGAAGAGAAGTGAATGTCGAGAGCGTGGACCAAGTTGCAAATGATTTCCCCCTGTTGCCCCGTCAACTGTCCCGATTTTCTGGCCCCTAACTACCTACTTACCTGCCTACCTACGCACCTATTTAACTGCTTACCTAAGGAACTAATTAAGCTCTCGTGTGAGTTAAGTGTAAAGGGAGGACAACAAACATGTCATACATCAAAGATTGCAATCGTTTGTGACATCGCGATTGTGTTAATGATGATACATAAAGCACTCAATCTGCCAAAGTTTAACTACTCACTACTGTCTTATGCTAACGCTTTTGTCGCAGTGCCATGCTGCCCAACCCAAAGGGGAAAATGAGTAACAGATGGAAGTGGGGAAGATTAGCCGACTAGTAGCAGTCAGTAGTCGGCTTTTGGTAGTCAGATGACAGGCCAGAGATGTCAGTCACAGAAGTGCTCACACTTCCTCACTGACGATCCCATTAGCAAGCTACCAAGTCTACTATCTCCGAATCCTTACCTATATTAGCCTTTGGGGACTAGAACGGGAGCTGCTGAGAAGAGCATAACAGCTCACTCTTCTCACTTCCATTTGCATCCTAAGGAGCCGTCAAATATCACATAATTCTACCCACTTTCCTTTCTGTCGAGTCACCATCAGGTGTTTTATCATATTTCCAGAGACACTCAATTCGAATACCAATCACGCATCATCCTACCCCCTCACAACACATGCATCAAAGATGCTTGGAGATAGGTACAACCTCACCAATAAACACTGGCAGTTTGCTGTTCTGCAAAGTTTAATGTGATCCCCTCTTCACCCGCCTCAATCTCAAATACTCCTGCGAAAATCTGAAACTTTACATACCAATGAACTTCGCCCAATTAATCAGTGAGGTGTGCTGATGCGCTTTAATAGTACACTAATGCTAACACGTCCTCTTAGCTCATTCACTGAGGTACTTTATCCCGAGAAACTTCCAACAGACAAGTTCACGGGGCATAGGATAGAACCCTCATCTCTCGTTGCGTGGACTCCAACACACCGGGTCGGTGATGCCCCACACACGCGTGTACCGTGCCTGCAACTGTCTTTGACACTGCAGCTTCGCTACCTCTCTTTTACACTGAAGTCGCCATCACATTCCCGACTGAATGCTCAGCATGTCCCCTGCTTAACTTTTAGTACAAGTAAGGTCGCAGAGAGGAGTGAGGAGGAAAAGTTGGGGCTTCACTGGTCGCGTTATAAAAATTGGGATATTCACCATTAGAATCGTATTACTAACTTTCAGTGCACCCTCTTTTGACACTTTGTGCGTGTCACTCTGCCACCATAAACACCGACCCTTCACAAATTCCCTGCAACAACTTCTTCAAGACGATTTCACGGGTTTAAAATGTGAGTTTCGGGGAATAGAGGGTACTAACCTCCATTCGTAAAGCCGGTATGCATGAAGTACCCGTCGCTGATGAAGCCCAACGTTCTGTGGAGAGGTGGGTACCTCCATATTCAATCAGCAGCTAAGCCTAACACTGATCTGGTAGGGTGCAGAACCAACTCACTGAGCTTCAAGTGTCAATACAACCAGTGACTTTGGCAACCTATCATCCTTCGTCCCGTGACCACCTTTGTGAGAGGAAAAAAACAAGCAGATGTAATTTACCAATGTGGAAACCTTATCTGATAAGAATGCCAAATGATGGTTGATTTAGGTTTTACTTGTGATGAGATCGAAAAGAAGAATGGCCGCCAATTCGGCAGAGAGAGACATGGCAATAGTGGCAATGAAGGGTGACCAAATTCCCACTTGATAGAGGTAGTAGAAGACCCCAGAGATGGCTATGATTGCGGCGAGGATGGCAATGACAACAGAAGCAGTCTCGCTCGGAGGGAATTTTGTAACCACAAGGATAATGAGGAAGATGGCCGCGATGAGAATGAGTAAACCAGCGGTGAGGAGCAGGGCACCGATCACTTCTTTTGCCTTGGTTTTTATGCAGCTAGGACCAGGATTGCTACCTTCACAAGTCCAATCGTAATATCCGATTGCCATGAAGAAGAGGATAGCTGCCATCAAGGCGATAATAATGTAGGCGATTCTGCGATCCATTTCTTGTCTCCCCCGTTCACGTGGTAAACACAACCCTGTAGGTCTGTCAGCAGACCTCGTTGCGTTGTTTTTATAATGGTATGACGCCACCTAACCTCACTTTTATTGGTTTGGAGGCACCCACCATAGGGGTCGCTGAATTAGCGTTAAAGTAGGCCCAAAATTCACCTTACTTTTACAATCCCCCATGGTAAATCGTGGCATTATTCTTGACTATCAAATGATCTACTTGATGTCGGTATCACTGAAAGCTGGCCTTGAATCTGACAACACTAATTTTTATGCATTCGGTTTGGCGGTGGCGCTTGCTAATGTATTACCCTGAGGCGTCATTAGTGAAGGCCGAGATGGTGTTTAAAGCCCATTGAAGTGAAGGAAGATGCCTATCTCTCGCTCTCTTTCACCTCACCCAACTTTAGGTAACTTCTTCCTTTCAGTGGCGCCACTGGTTTTGCCAGTTGTCACTTTTCTGCTTGTCAACTGCCATGAATCTCCTTCCTGCTCCACCTTTGACAGTGTGAGCTATTATGGAGGCGTTTGTTCGTACTTTCCAAATGAAGGCGATATGAGGTGAGACAGGGAGAGAGTACATACCCTTCCGTATTTGTTTCCCATATCATAAAAACTGCTCATAACTGTAACAACAAAGCTTCGACTGTCTGTCAACTACCAACCTGGTTTCCCGTGCTCATGCCCTCCGCCCAACCAATCGGTAGTGTTACTTTTTAACAAAGGGATGAAAGGTCAATCTTGTAAGATCAGGCGACTACATGTGGTGAGAAGTCATGACACTGCGGCGTTTCAGTTCATCAGATTCCATGATTCACGGTGTAAATGCAGAAAAGAGAGTAGTGTGTATTATGCTCCTGGCAGCACTGCTCATCCCAGTTCCCATCCACAACTGTGGTAGTGGATGTGGTGACAGTAGACTTGGCAGCATGCTTACGCAATTGTCAGTGCTGAGATGTGGGCACTTCTGTGACTACTGCTGCTTACCTACCGACTGACTACCGCCAGCCAAATGCTGACTGCTGTTAGTCAGTCAGTCCTCACTGCATTCAACTGCCATCCATCGTCACGTGTCATGTAATGTGCAGAGGAGGTAGTTGATCAGTAGTGATCACAGCAGCACTGTAGCAGACGTGCTAGCTATGGATAGTAGCGAATGGTTGCTCTTGACCCGACTCAGTGGATGACCTGTGATCAGTTTGGATGCACGCAGATAAGTGGGGAGGCACTGGGTGGATGTCTTCGCTGTCAGCAAATTGGTGTAGTCATCAGAACAATGGGGGATACATGCCCTCGTTCTCATCTTGAACCTGCATCTTCACTTTGCTCCAATTCATCCAATTTGTTCCATTCCATCTCACCTTACCTCACCACATCGTGTCTTTCTGACTGATGACTGGGCGAAATCGCCTCACTTCATCTTTGAAAGAAGTGAAGTTCCACACACAAGGAGAATGTGACCCATTGGATGTGGCTTTCCTTTGGGTGGTGGAGGGTGTGTGAGGTAGAGCAGAGAGCTTGTCAAAGTGTTGGTCTTAATGGTTGAAGGAGGTGGTCTGGATTGCAATTTGTCATGCACTGTCACTGAAGGTGACACGAGGCAGAATGTGATTGAGAGAGCTGTAATATGAATGGAGTCTGTAGAAACGAAGGAAAGTGACAGAGAAATAATGCCGTTGGACGTCATTTGCCCACCTTCCTTTTCTGCCATGCATTTGATCATAAAATTGTGCTATGCGGCTACAAGTGGATAATCACTACTTGGGCAAATATCGTTAGGCTTCTGTGCGCGGAAGGGAGTGTAGACAAGGATTACGGTAGACTTTCTTGCCTTCCTTCCCCATTTCCATTTTTAACCTGCGATATTGGAGCTTTCTTGGTGCCTTACGAATGAAACTCTCTTCACGCTAATTCTCTCGCCTTTACCGTTCCTCTTTCCCTTGATGAAGGTAACCAGAAATCCCAGCGATGACTATGATCAGGAGAGGTGTAAAGACCGGCTCAAACACACCTTAAGCATGACCTTCTTTATGAGCGTGGATTGTGAGTTGGTGAAGGAGGTACGATGAGTCGCCAGTAGTGACTAATGCCACAGTCATTTGCTTGTCCTACAAATTTGACGACAATTCTTTACACTCAAGCAGATAAACTGTTAGTCAGCAAGTGAGTTACTCACCCATCCAGCTCGTTATTCACTCAGTCGGTTAGTAGACAAATACTGCGGCGTCTATGATGCATTTTTGTAGGACGCTTGAAAGAAGCACGGAAGCTAATTTTTAATGCATGTGAATGCCATCCATTTGCACTGCCATTTCCACCACTTGCATTCCCAGTTGAAGGCGTGGGGGTAAGTACTGCTTTTGGCTTCCAGTCAACATACATGGTTACGACAATCGAGGATGCAGGCTCATCGTCGGCCTAACGCATCCACAATTGGATGACTTGCCAGCACTTGATCGGCGGTGGCGACTACATCTGCAAACCCCACAATCCACGATTTCTTCAAGTTTTATGTCGCAACCTTGGCGAGAAACGCCTATAGCTAAGAAATCGAGGTGAAGTCAATTTGCGAAGCAGATCTGTCTAACTGCGATTTGGTAGAACAGCGGTGTTAAGAAGAAGGAAGGCGGTAGAGGAGAAAATGAAAATGTTCCCATTGACAGATTGACGCACATTCACCTTTACTTCAAAGGAGATGCTCACTTCTAGGTCGTAATCACTGTCATCAGTCATTTGACATATTTGAAGAAGTTGATGAATGGAATGAACATTACTTTCCAGCAATAAAGAAATTTGGACCCCGAACTGCGGTTGACCAAGTTAAGTGAAGGGTCACAGAGGGGATGGTAGACTAGTCACCGAGTCGATATTAAAGATTACTTATATATAAAGTATAAGTGTTGCTGCGCCATTGTCAACTAAATGTCAAAGCCAATGACAGCAAAGACAGGTGACTCCTTGCACCACTTAATGAGGGTGAGTACTCCATGGAATACATTGATCATCGAGTGTGTTAAGCATTTTTGGCCTTCGTATTTGCTGTTGGAGATGTGTTGGTAGCATACTCAAAGGATTGTTACAAAAGCTAGGTAAATGAAATGTCCGATACCCTGCTTCTGACGGCTGGTCTGGTCCCCTTCTTTTTTTCCATATTCCTAATTATTACTGTGATGGAAGGTAATAATTAAGTTTATATCATTTCCATTGTACTCACCACAATCTCCACGATCTTGTCTATGGATGGAGTGTTCTACTGCTTGGACAGCCAAAAATATCTGGCCACCCTTCATCTCCACTATCGTGAAGTCTCTCACTGTCGCTTTGGCTGTCGTCCTTATCTTCAGTCGCATGCACATGGGAGACGACCACTTTTTCAGGCCTGTAGCTGCGTACCCTGCCAAATCGCCCATGATCCACTTCATTTACTTATGTTATATTTCTGCCAGACTTTGATTCCACCTGTAGGCATTTTCAAAGAATAGAGTTAGCATATCCTGAAGATTGCCTCCATGATCTGGATTTTTGGGTTCGACAGGCTTTATGGATGTCTTCTCACTTTGAGTTGTGATGATAGCTAAGGTCTTTCAACTGAGGGATTTAGGAAAGGTAGCTCCCAGATGCCCTCAGGAAGGGACCTTGAAGGTCGCTATTACAAGTGGCTTAAAGGGGAACTGGATGACTCGAAGCATGAACTGTCTAGCCCGATAACACGGGGGATGTCAAATCCTGGAGATGGGCAAGTGTTAGGAGTTGACCCCAGCCATCGCGCAGCTGCACCGCCTGATTGATGGGGACTGTATTCATCGTTGCTCTGATCCGTTGAGCTTAATCAGTGAAGGGTCACGAAAGCTGCCGCTTCACGTTGCCCTAAGTCATCTCACTTTAGGCAACAGGCAGCGGTGTGGATGAGAACTATTAGATGCCATCGCAACTCAGTCGGGTTAAATCTATGGCTGGGATACACTTGATCACTTTGGTGCTATCTTCTACTACTGGAATGGTGGATCACACTTTACTTTGTAATTTTAAAGGGGGCGCAACTTTAAAGTAAAAGTAGAATTCGTAAGTTGTGGTGGCTAGGTTCCACATAATGCCCTAATCTCTTTTCCCTGCTACAGTCAGACCGCTCAAATTCCCCTCGTGAAAAACTACCTTTACGACGGGATGTCATACTGTTCTTGCATAACACAAACATTTTCACCTCTAGATTCATCAAATCATCTTTTTTTCAAAAAAAAAACTCAGAAAATGCTTCATTGAGCTTCACCAACTGTAAAACAACAGAGCCAAGCATGCTACACTGGTTCACAGGCGATCAGTCCATTTTGGAAACGGTTTAATACAATAGCCTATCAGGACGTGGGGTGTGACTGGCAAGTTGTGACTGCAGAATTTCACGTATATGTGACGCTATTTCTGGCACATATCCATTATCAAATTACACAGGCAAAATAAACAAACTTGAAGGAAAGAGAATCCTTGATAAAGGTCACCAGTGAGAGTAAAAAGAAATTAGGAGCGATTTGTTTTCCCTGAAGATTACAATGGGTGACCATTTTATGTGTAGATCCACTTCTCCCCTCTTCAGTCACATTTGCAACCTAATTTGCACTAAATGTTAAGCAGAGGACACGTTGCTCTTCCAGCCAGAAAAAATGAGGTGGACTTCAGCGGGACAGAGAGATAAGAATGCTGCGGAGACCAATGAAGGCACGATACATGTGTGCGTGGCGTCACTGGCCCCTGCCCGGTGTGTTGGTATCCACGCCAGGAGAGGAGAGGGTTCTATCCAACACCTTGAGATGAATAACCTCCATGAATGCGTTATGAGGGTGCATCAACAATAGCGTACTGTTAAAGTATATCAGTACACCGTACTGACCAATCAGAACTCACTAGTGTGTGAAGTGCACAATTGTTACAGGAATGTTTGCGAACAAGGCAAGAGGAGCGAATTCAGTAGAATCTTGCAGAAGAGCCGAATGCATATGTTGATTGGTGAGTTTGTGCCTACTTTCAGGCATCAGTTTTGATTAGTGTCAGCAAATGATAATTTAATAATAATTAAATGGAGTGTCTCTGGGGCTATGAAGTGGCACTAGTGGTACGACACAAAGAAATGCGACAGAAGACATGTGATGTCTGGCAAATATATGTATTGATAATCCATGAGTTGGTGGTATTTCAGCCCTTCTGGAGCTGTTTTACTGTGCCAGTGCATACGAGGTGAGTGGACTGTCATGCTGTTGTTAGCAGCCGTCATTCCAGTCCTCCTCGCTACTATGGCTTGAATGCAGAGAGGATAGATCTAGTGTCAAGCTTATGCAATAAACAGGACGGAGGAATGAGCAGTTCTGTAGCTGCCATCTTTTGACTGCTAACTGACTGCTAACGGCCAACCGCTTGCTGCTGCTGGTCAACCAATCCTCACCGGATTTAACTGCCACTTATCTCCGCGTTTTGGTTGAGGCAAAGGGAGGGCGGTTCTTTTGCTGTGGGTATTGCTGCACAGTGAAGGATATGCTAGTGATAAGTAGCAGTGAGTAGTTACACTATGTCAGATTAAGCAGAATGTCTCCCATCATTAACGCAATTGTACTGGCATAGACGATGGCACTCTTTGATGTATGACAGGACTGCCATTCTCCCACTGCATCCAACCCACACAAGTGCTTAATTAGCCATCTACGTAGGTAGATGAGTAGGCAAGTGGGTATGTAGGCACAAGCTCAGATGGGTGTTTTAGGGGCTAATAAATCGGTACTGTTGTCAGAACAAAAAGGAAGTCTCGCTATCACCCTAGCCTACAGCATCGACTTTCTCTTTGCATCGCTTCAATCACCTTCACCCACTTCGACCCATTAAATCTAATCCCAAACCGCCTCTCCACATCCCATCTCACCCTATTGCCTCGATCTGACTAATAACTGATTAAGGTTGCTTCATTCTATCTTTTTTTACAGTTTTCCCAAATCAAAGTGACTTTCAAATCCCTAACTTGGCATCGAGAACTCGCAACTGCAATCGCTTAATTTTTGAGGTGATCGAATAATAGCGTCCCGCTTTTTCATCTCAGAGCTTGTACAGTCTCGTAATGGTGAATAGGCGAGGGGTTCTTTAACATGATTAATGAGTAGACCGTTTTGGGATAGCCAACGAAGTGTTCTTTCGTTCCTTCAAAGGCTTTCCCCGCTAAGCTTGGAGTCATAACTCCTCCTCCTCCGTTCTGTAGATTATCATCTCCCATCTGTGCTTATTTGACTTCCATTCACGTAGCGGGAACAACCACTTCATTCTGCACATCTCCGAGTGCTGGAGATAGCAAACCACTTGTTGCGTAATCGCCTACACTGCATCCTCCGCACTTCGCAGTATGATGAAATTCTATTTGATTTGGGTGATTCACAACCAAAATCGCGCCACTCAATATGAGTGCTCCTTCTTTTTACTTTCTTGTGCGAGTCGCTCCAAGAACACAGGTACCGACTTCTCGTAAATGTTTTGCAACAACTTTCATGCCTTTACGTGAGAGAGGGGTAAGAGAAAAGGGGAACTTAAACTGCATTCCATAAGCAAACGTGCTTGAACTACCTGGCACTCATGGCACACATTCAAACACCCTTCTGGGAAAACGTAAGCGCATTCACACTGCTAGTCCTCACAAACAATGACCAACTCCACCACTAACTAATCGAGGTATCGAATAGACCAAGTGGCTCTCAAAAGCTAACGTAACCAGTGACTTTGGCAACCTATCATCCTTTGCCCCGTGACCCCCTTTTAAGAGAGGGAAAAACCAAGCAGGTGCAATTTATTAATGCAGAAACCCTAACTGGTGAGGATGTTAGAGAATGTGCCAAGTTAATTTAGGTACTGCCGGTGATGAGATCGAAGAGAAGAATGGCGGCCAACGCGACGGAGAGAGACATGGCAATGGTGGCAATGAAGGGTGACCAAATTTTCATGTGATCGAGGTAGTAGAAGACTCCGGCGATGGCCATGATTGCAGCGAGAGTGGCAATGATAGCAGAGGCAATCTCACTCCACCTGGTTCCCGTAACCACGAGGAGAATGAGAAAGATGCCCGCGATGAGGACGAGTAGACCGGCAGTGAGGAGAAGAGCACCAGTAGCTTCATTCACCTTGCTTTTGAGGCAATTGGGGCCAAGAATACTACCACTACACACCCAACCGCTGTATCCGATCGCCACGAAGAAGAGGATGGCTGCCACCAAGGCAATAATAATGTAGGCGATTCTGCGATCCATTTTTTGTCTTCTCCTGTCACGTGGTAAACACAACCCCGTAGATCTGTCAACAGGCTTCGGTACTCCCTTTTTATAATGTCATGGTGCCACTCAACTCCACTTTGATTGGTCTGAAGGGCACCTAATTTACTGCACACCAAATTAGTGCTAATTTTCTCTCGTGACTTTTAAAGTAGACCCAAAATTCACTTACCCTTTACTATTCTCATGGACCATTATGGCAACAGTCATGGCTATCAATCAGCCCACTTAACTTTTCTGTCATTGAAAGTTGACTTTGAATCTGGTAGCATTGGCTTTGATGCTTTTGAGCTATTGAATTCTTCCAAGTTTAATGAAGGAGAGGATGGTGTCCATCCCTCTCTCTCGTCCAATCTTATTTCTGACACCTTCTTTCCTTCAGTGGCGCCTCTGGCCCTCCCGGTTGTCACAACCCGACCTCTGCTACTGTGAGCTATGTGGAGGAGTTTGTTCGCACCCTCCACTTAAAGGCGATATGAGATGAGATAGAGGCATAAAGCCAATAAATAATTCGGTAATTATTTCCACTATAAAGGAGCTACCCACTGTTTCGAGTGCCTTTCTGATGCCAACAGGGTTTGCGGTGCCCACGCTTTCTGACTCTTCGGTCAGTTAAATTGCTTTCTTTTTACCGTCCTTTGTTTTTTAGGAAGTGATGTAATGTAAAAAAGGCTTCTTCCATATAACCATTCATAAAATTTTTTGTGTGCGGTTGCTTTGCAGCATTCCTTGAAGCCAATTGTAATTAAGTCTCGTGATTGAATGCAGGTATAAAATTGAATGGAGTAATTGCAGCCCCACACGGGCTCATTTTTGAGGCACACACAGGAATGGATCGTAGGCTGGGTTACGTTTTTGTAGCTCTCCTGGCAGCTATTCTCTTTTTTGTGGCAGTGGGTTACAGCGGCTGGGGATGTGGAGATAGCATTCTCGGCCCTCGTTGTATCAACCAGAAGGTGCATGAAATAACCGGTGCCCTCCTCCTCACTGCTGGTCTAATCATCTTCCTGGCTGCCATCTTCCTCGTCCTCGTTGTGACTGACGGAAGCAGCTGGACTGAGATTGTCTCCACTGTGGCCACTACAGTCGCTGCTATCATAGCCATTGTGGGGGTATTTTACTACTTAAATAGCCGGAATCTCTGGTCGCCCTTCATTGCCACCACTGCGATGTCGCTCACAGTCGCGCTGGCGGCTATCCTTCTCTTCGATCTCATCACCTTCTATATGTAAAAGGTAAAATCATCGCTCTACGGCCAAAGTCGAATTTGCACTTCATTTCAGCCCATTTTAGTGAACTCCCCCCTCACCTTTTTGAATTTCTCCGCCCGTTTCCCTACCTCTTGCCTTTCCTACCCCAACTCCAGTTAATCTCTTCATTCAAATTTTCCTTTTTTGACTCATCAGTCTTCATGGATGACAACCAACAGTAGTGAATGCATTAATTCTAAGGCCCTTCTTCAAGTGTCACTTCCTTTTAGTTTCTTTACTGCACCTTCTCATTATGTCTTCTAAGGAGCAAAAAATATATTTAATAAACATTTTTACTCTTTTTTAAACCAAAATTTTTTTCATAAATGGGGGTGCAGTTGGGTAATTTGACTCCCCTTCTCTCTCAGCTGTCAACCGAATTTCAGTAAAAAAAATGATTTTCAACTTTGCGATGGACTGTTGCTCGAGTGGTGGGATTTCGCTGGGATTCCTTCTATAAGGGAAGGCAAATTCTTTCTATATGTATATTTTTCCTTTCCAGCCATCCCCTTCAAACCCCCCTCCAAGTGCATTTGAGAGAAGAGAGAAGGAAAAGCATCGTTTTTATAGAATGAAAGAAGGAAAAAAGCCCGAAGCATTTGCGAAGTTTGAACAGGGTAGATCCGTCCGTACAATGGCCTTCAAGTATTGTGAATATAGTAGTCAAGGAGGTAACTCTCGCATGTATAGTTCAACACGCCTCAAAGTCTCTTGGTCTTCATTACTGCAAAGCTAACTTTACCTTCATACATGTCAAAAATGTCATAGTTTTCTTTTCAGTCAAAGAAGAAGTCAATTTTATACATTTTCTCCCACCAAAGTTGCTGCCTTATGCTCTCATGTGACTACCTCGCCACCCACTGTCATCACTACTTTCCTCACAAATCAGTATGAAGAAACTAAGTGGTTACTGCACTCACTTCTGATTGACACTTGAACCTCGAGAGGTTCCACAACTGCTGAGCTCCTACGGGCTTTATCACCTCTCTAGAACACGAGCTCCTAAAGTCATATCGCCATAGCAGCGCCAAGGGTGAGTTGTCACTAAGATCCAGCAATAGAGCTGTCCAGATTTTCAGCTCTCATAGGATCAGATGGATAATAGAAGTGACTATTGCTTCTTTGAATTGTCAGACCGATGCTCCTCTACCTCTTTCCTTAGTCTAGATGAAGGTAAAGCCCTTCAACAGTCTAAGCGACAGATTTAAAGAGACCTAAAGACATTTGTTAACATCTCTTGAAAGATATTCTTTAGAGGTTTCACAATTACCAAACCATTTACATTTCCTACCTCAGGAAGAT
>NW_020170420.1:201667-211151 GCF_000524195.1 Echinococcus granulosus | reverse complement strand
TATCCATTCATCCCTCTGTCCATCCAATTATCCAACCATCCATCCATCCTGTATCCATCTATCCACCTATTTTCTCTCTATCCGTTTATTCCGTATACGTCCACCTACCTATCTCGCCATGTCACTATCTACACACCTGCCTGTCTGCCTACTCATCCGGATGTCCCTCTAGTCTGTTGTTCTCCTAATCTACCTAATTAACTACCAGCAACCCACTTATTTACCCACTTTTCTACTTTTAGCAACACAGTTGAGTATAAGATCAGGAGCCTTATAGCTCTTAGGTCCTCAGAAGCAAAGCAGTGACCTTCAAATTATAGGTGGATGTTGTAAACGAATACGTGTGCGCCTAGACAGGCACAACATCAGGAAGGCATCATAAATTTTTAATTAATTTTACTTGCTACAACAATTAATATGCTATCATGCAGATGCCAACATTTACGCAAGGCTGAGTGATCAAAGTGAAGGAGGCAAAATGAATAAATTGGACAGTGGATGACATCGAAATGATTGCCTAATCTACCGAAGGAGCAGAGGTACTAAATAAAACCAAGAAGACTTTTATTTGACCTCTTAAATAAACAGCGTGCAGATTTGGGAGTAAATAAGATTTCCAAGAGGATTAAATTAGACAATTTAATGTTTGGCTACCAGATCCAAGATGAGGATGATAGAGAGAGCAATTGTGAGCGTCATTGCAGCGGTGGCAATAAAAGGCGACCAAACTCGGTCCACATCCACATAGTAGAAGACCCCAGCTATCGAGAAAATGGCGGAGATGATTGCCAACACACAGGCTACTATAGCACTCCAGGAGTATTCAAAAATAATTAGGAGGATGAGAATGATGCCCGCAATGAGAATAACCAAACCAGCTGTTAGGAGGAGAGCACCTGTCACCTCGTTGAAACTTAAGCGAAGACAGCTGGGACTCAGAATGCTGCCTCCACAGCGCCAGCCATCATAGCCGATGGCAAAGAAGAACAAAAACGCCGCTGAAAGGGCCAAAACCACGTACACTATCTTCCTATCCATAGTTCATGCGTCCTTCTTCTTCTTCTTCTTCTTCTTCTTCTTCTTCTTCGCACCCTCCTCTCGCGCACCATCCCTTTAAATACTCACCACAGGTAAGGCTTGTATTGCGTGTTTTTTTCTTGCACTGGGGTCAAGTTTAGTTCACCGCACGTGCCATCTTGCCATGCACCATTAATCACGAGAATGTAAGTGCCCGCATCTTCTCTCTGCCCTTCTGTGAGTTTTCTTTTGCCTCTCACCTGGCTACCACATCTGGTGGGAGCAGAGACACCTCTTCCAGACTAAAAAGCTTAGAAGTGGAAACACGGTGGTTGCGTCAAGAACCCCTGCAACTGATAGGTTGACACGAATCTAAAAATTTGAAATTAAAAGTGATGTAGAAAGGAATCGTAGACAGTAAAAACAGTCGCCTTCCCAACGGAGCCACTTTATTCAATACGCAGAGAGCAATGTTGGAAGAGAGAGATAAGATGTACCACAAAATTACCGCCTGTCACACAGGAGTGGGTGAACTCCTCCTAGCGTAGGAGGAGGATGTGTTTTGTTTCAAATGACTCCAGACGGTTCCAGCAATCATCTCAACCAAGGTGAGAATAGCCAGAGACACCGCAATGGTCATAGCCATGGTCGCGATTAAGGGGGACCACATCTCATCCTTGTAGTAGTAAAAGACACCGGTCATGCCTAAGATAGCCCCACACACAATAATAATGCCCGTGTTCACATCAATACTCGCTGTCTTCGTCACTATGATGAGAGCCATGAGAAGAGCACCAAGGAGGCTTGCGAAACCAGCCATCAAGAGGGTGCTACCAGTTGTTTTGTAGACTTCCTTCCACGTGCATTCACTAGTAAGAATGTGGCCACAGTCCCACCCTGCATGGCTAACAGCCACAAAGAAAAGTGCAGCTGCCAGCATGCTAAGGAGGAGGTGACCAAGTCGTTGTATCATCTCGACACCTGAAATGGTGGAACACGCCTCGAAGTGATTACCAAAATGAAATACATTTACAACCATTTATATGCCCGTTTGTTCCCACAATTATGGCATAGGCGGTAGAAGAAACACTCATGCCTAATTCGATGGATACAATTTCTATGGTTATGCACTTTTGCAACAGGCTATGCAGGGAGAACATAATAGCACCTCTACTCATTAACATGGTCACCCACAAGCCCACACTTATCTGCGAATCCTTTGTATTCTTACTCAGGAGGATTAAATACTGCGTTTCGTCCTGTTTTTATAGTTCTTGAAAAACCACTTGAAAAAAACCATTTGAGGGCCTGCGCCAACACCTTTCATCCCGAATAGGGTAAATCCAAATAATAAGTTCTTCATTCCTTACTCTAAGTGTAACAACATGAACAATTGAATGAAAATAAATTTGATTCCTCTCTTCACCTTTCACCACTGCCAAGATCTGGCAAAAGCATTAAACGTAGATGGTCATATTATGCACTTTCTTCACCAAGAAAAGGAAGCAGCGTCTCAACCTTCACACACTCATGTGGCATTAATCACATAAGCCAAATATCCAAGGGGTCAGTGATTACGCGTAGGTTGGTGTTGGATTTGTCTGTCATTACTGAGATAGATGAGCCTAAGGATGGGGTGATGTGAGTTTTCTCCTGCCTTTCACCTATCTACTACATCCAATGCGGGTAGAGGCAGACCCTCACTGCCAGTGTGCACCTACTTCGGACTGAGACACTTCGGCGGTGAGAGCAGAGAGGTCGCATCATGAAATGGCTATGAATAATGTGTATCAGATGGAGGTGGGAGAACGCACTTGGAGGCGAGAGGAGAATGTGTTGTGCCTCAACTGGCTCCACGCAGATTCAGCGATCACATAATACGCGGTAGAAGAAACTTGCATATCTAATCTGAGGTATACCACTTCTTGCTACTGGATCGCATGATTGCCAAGTGGTAACTCAACACGTTCCCACCAACGGCATCAAATATCTACACAAGAAGAAGAAGAAAATAGTCGAATTGTGGATGAGTAAAACCACCAAAAGCAGGCGATTACAAAAAGCACATAGCATAACCTCAGGCAGTGAGAGTAGCCAAGTGCTAGATTAGTGGTTAGAATTCTCGAGGAGCCTGTAGAATTGCCTGACTAGTGTGCAATAAGTCAATGCGATGACTTTAGTTGTGTGGTAAACCACCACGTCAAGGTTGCATTGGGGTAATTAAACAAGTGACCGTTGTGAGAGGCGATTGCTGAATCAATTGGCAGAGAAGTAACAGGTGGGACTTCAGGCGGCACACACTCACCCTCACCTTGTGTGTGTCACGAATCACCGAAAATGGGAGGCGTAAGTTGCGTCGGAGACTCTTGAGGCGCTTCGCCAGTGTAACGAGTCAGCAGTAGTCAGGGCTTTATGCCTGCCGCGCCACTTGGTCCACCCGAAGAACCTTCAAGTAATTCTATGACAAAATTCTTAAAAGGGGCACATTTTACTCACATTTTAGAAAAACATTAAAGCACTCTCTTTACCCACGAAACTATTAAGCCATTGCAGCTAACCAGATAGTGTGGCATCCCTTATCACCACTCCATCATCCGCCTACGTTTCTGCTAAGATGCTGTGGGAAATGCTAGAGAGAATCGTTTCTAAACACCTACATCCCTTATCAGACGATTGAAAGAGAATGAAGCAGGATGACCAGGCTCTCACAAGTCAAGTCAGCACCATAGGATAATTTTATACAGCAAGTAAAATAGTAATTTCATAAGTGGTAGATAAAAAACAATAATGGAGAAGCATCTTTATGAGGCAAGAAAGGAGAAGTTAGGAGGAATCAACAGTGGTTACTGTCTTTCTCCCAGTCCTGGCGAGTTGTCCAATGCCTCCGCTGACGTTCGTGCCAGACGTTTTAACTCCGACTACGTCGGCCTGCCTGACATTGACGGGACCCTCTCCCTGCAAATCTGAGCAAAGCAAATGGACGTGACTGTGTTTCAGACAAATTCAAAATATTACCACGTAGATGTTATATGCTCTGAGGTATCATTCTAATTCACACCAAACATACGTCAATTGACAAGGAAAAAGGAGTATCTTCATCTGTGGCCCACAACTGCAAAGTCGAAGCTACTAAAATGAAATTAGCAAGGGTGGTCAGTGGTGAAATTGGAATAAAAAAATATGAGTGGACATCGAATGCATAAAGCGATGAAGGAGGAGCCAAATCAAATGCATTCAAGTAACTGTTCGTCTAAGCAGGTGTTGCATAGAACGATGCGACAGGAGGAGCGTTGAGAGATTGACGAGTGGACGATTTCTTGCTAAGCAGGCTGCCGGAGAAATTCGCGAGCACATTTTCTCACGAACTGTTCCACACACCACCCCCGACGCCAGCGCCTGATGAATAGGCATAGAACGGATTTTTATGTGAATGATTAGAATTGGATCGTGTGATTGCACTCAACTGTGGCTTCATCCCTTGGAGCTGTGATTCTGTTGTAGCGGAGGCCAACTATACCACTCACTTAGAAGCCTCATCGCATCGAAAGGCATTTCATTCAGCCACCTTTCTTCCGCTGCGGCACTAAATACGCTTTGTTTACCCTCATTCTCCACGGAAGACCAGATGAGTGTCAAAAGATTTTATCAACGGCTACACTGTGGGGAACATGGAAATGGCTATTATAACTTACGGAAGGAGGGCATTAAGTATTGACGAAAATTCGCTATTTTGTGGATCTGTTCAAGTGAGTTGCAGAAAAAGAAAACTCACAATTATTCCTACTGAATCAAACGAAGCACAGCATGTTTATTAAATAATCTCAATTTAGGCAAGACTTGAGTGAACCCTGTCAGGAAAATAATTTGCAGCAGTTCCAGTTCAAGACCAAGGTCATAGGTCCAAGGTCAACACATCACCACAGGCACAAATGACTGAGCTGACCGAATGATTTAGATCCAGACACAAGAGCAAGCAGTCTGCACTAGTCGGCCCCATGGAATAGTCACACCTCCTTGTTAACCCATGCACACGTTTGTGACCTACAGTGACATCTACCCCATTTCTCTTGATATACTGATTACCAGATTGTTGGCCTCAAGAGGATTTGCGCTACCTGTGGTGGCGGGATCACCACGTTATCAAAACTGATGATCTAGGATATGGTCAAACCAATTGCGAGGGTCGAAACCTACCTTCAATTTGTTTTTTTTTTCCATTTTGGCTGCCAATATCGAGATCTGATGTGTCTTAACACGGAGATATGACGAACTGAAAACGTGTGAGGCTTCTACATAGGTGACTTCAATGTCTACTAATGACGTGAGCCTGCAACTACAGTCGTCCTCAATTGCCTCCATCGGGAACTAAGGGTGGGTAGTAAACGTCCAAGCAGTACTAAAGAAACACGGGGACATGAGCTGACCGGATTTGCGACACGGAAGTGAGTTCTGTAGTGGGCAAGATCAGGGTTCCTTGTCTTTACCATTTCAAAGAAATAAAATCTCTCACGCGCTACAAGGAAAGGGCATTCCATGTCGTCGAAGGGTAGAAAAGGCTTCGTGAGAAATTGGAAAGGCTGAGAGGTCATTTGTGTCTTCCCAACTCAAAGAGGTGGAGGAAGGAGTCAATAAATTATCAACGCTTTTGGAAGGCGATTTGAACTGGGAAGACCAAATAGGTTTTGTAATAGGACGGCTGCTTTAGTCACTCTTATAAGGTATAAGCGATTTAGGCTAAATATTTCAGTAGTATTAATTGTACAAATGGACTGTCCACTGACCTTTGATGATCATGTCAATCTCACCTATTGGCCACTGCCAAAATGGACACATTGTGGCGTGCTTAGTGATAGAGCATTGACAAGCGGTTCCAATTGAATAGATTTTGTGGCTGAAAAGCACCAAATAGGAGAATCAACAACTTTTCTATCAGAGGAAACCTCTGATTAAACCACTGCCTTAGCATGCAAACTGGAGCAGACCATGACATTTCACTCTCGTAGCACCATCCTCTGAGGTTGTACGATCTTAGAGGATGCAGTGAAGGCAGGAATGAGTGAAAAATCCTTCTGCTGCTGCTGTTGCTGCGACTTAGGCGTGCGAAATTGGTTAGTGGGTTAGGCGAACGGTTAAATTGCCTTGTGTACTGACTTCCATCCTGCCTTTCTGCCACCAATCCTGAGAATGTGTCAGGTAGTGTAACAAGCTATGTTTGTGCATCAAACGCTGCAGTGAAGACATCCTCCCTCTTTCGGCAACCACTTCCATTCACCTTAATTGACAATGAGACTGCCTGGTTTACCAGATTGCATGAACCTCCTCACCCACTATCACCACTTCTCCCTGAACACATCAACGTGGATCACGAGGAGGGTGCACTACATCCACACCTGGGTGATGTTTGAGCCTCGCCTCGAGGGATTGCACAGCTGCTGAGCTGAGGCAGTCTGTATCACCTGAGTAGAATACGAAATCTCATGTCGTGTGTTGACGATATCAACGAGGACGATGTGTCCACCGAAATCCAATGATGTGACAATCGAAACCTTGTAAAGGTATGGAAGGAGTAGGAGATTGACATTGCTCCAGGGGGCATTTGGATGGTAGTGCTGGCGATTGCTTGTCACAATAGTGTCATATCGGTGCTTTGATATTATTTTTCTGAAACGCGATGAAGTTGAAGCTGTTCGATGGTGGGAGGTGCATTGAAGAAGAGATGTAGAAAAGCGGTTTGCACTCACAAGACGAGGATTTTTTCCTTTCGCACCTCATGAGTGTCAGAGGTAAGAGAAATCATAACTGGACTGTAAGGGAGTGATATTTTCCTCCCCCATGTTGAGAACCGTGTATCAAATCCTCGTCTTTGGAGAAACCAGTTTTTTGAGTAAATGTGCCTCCTAAGCAGGTTGCAATGAAGGCAGGTGTACTGAGGTCTTGGCAGACCTAATGTAGTCAGATGTGCTTATTTAATTTTTCATAACCTGTCTGTGCATTTATGTGAGTCCTGGAGGGCAACATCCAAATTGTAGTATTATTCTAGGGCCGTCCATGGTCACTATGACTGAGTGGGGTGAGATCTCACTATGTAACGTGTTAGCGCTTTGATGCCTTCTTCTTAGGCAATGCTAGTGATCCAAGCACCCGCCTATCCATCCATGTCGCCGTCCACTTTATCTACCCATCTACATATCTTCCTTTCTTTAAACCCCCCTAACTGTCTGTCTATCTAACCGTCTCTACTTATCCGCTCATCTGTCTTTATTACCATTTACCTACCTGCCTATAGTTTGCTCACAAACCATTGCAATGGCCTAGTACTCATTTTCCAACGTCAAAACCATAAGACAGGATGCCTTATTATGCAGTTGCCAGGTCTCCAGAAGTAAAAGCACACATTGCGCGCAGAGAGTCACAGGAACAAGAAGAAATCAACAAAGTTTAACTGCTTTCAGTGTCTATCACAAGTAAGCGGTCGTCACGTCAACGCCTGTTTTCAGCATAGCCTCTGCTTATTTTACCCAAGGCTAGACAAAAAATTTGGTGAAGGTGAAGTGTTTGTATGCCAGATCGAAGATGAGAATGATGGACAGGACAACCGTGAGTGTCGTTGCAGCGGTGCCAATGATAGGCGACCAAATATGGGACGATTTCGCATAGAAGCAGAGACCAACAATCGAGAGAAAGGCGGAGATGAATACATATGCACAGGCTACAATCGCGATCCAGGCGTAGTCAGACAAGATTAGGCGAATGAGAACGATGCCTGCTATGAGCACAACGAAACCAGTTGTTAAGAGGAGGGCACCTGTCATAGTGTCAGAATGCTGCCCCCCAGGGCCCCAACCATCATAGCCAATGGCGAAGAAAAACAGGAATCCCACCGCAAGGGAAAATATTAAGTGCAAAATCTTCCGATCCATAGTCCATACGTCTTCCTTCTCCTTCACTTTCGCTGCCAGCCTTTAAATATTCACACCGAGGTCAAGGTCATTGCACAGCACATTGTCTCACTCAGGCGACGCACCGTTAACCATGACAAAATAAATGACCTCGCTATCTCTCTTCATCGGTAACACTTCTTCTGTTCTAAAGTAAACAATGCTTTAATTAAAATGGAATTGTGTTCCAATGTAAGCATGATCAAGCCAAAAGTGGGATTTTGGCTTCACGTGTGGAAATTTACCGCAGTGGTACTAAACGTAGAAGTAAATTCAACATGGGTGTACAGCTCGCAGCCTACTGCAGGTACAGGTCCAGACACCGTAAAATAGGGCGGCTGGCAGCATTATTGATGAATAACTTGCAATCCATTCATGTAGATTATGAAGTGCCGCTTGAAAGCAGAGTCCTTTAAGGGCCTGCGGCCACTCCCCCCCAACCTTTCTAGGTCAAATCCAAATTCTCGGTTTGTTTACTACCCCTCTAAGCGCATTGAAAGGCATGGTTAAATGGATATAATTCCTATCGCCTTGTATACTTTCCACCAGCACCACGATCTGCCAGAGGCATACACCCTGAATACAAAGCCTTAGTTTCACTTCATGGTCTTTCTCTATCGTGAAGATAAAGCACCATCTCAGACTCCTCATGATGATGTGGCAGCAGCATCACATGCTACTCAGTTTACGGGTCAGCGATTGCACGTATGCTGACGACGGAGTTTTCTATCATTACTGAGATATACGAGCCTGCGAGAAAGGTAATTGTCAGTTTTGTCTTCGCCTTCCACCAGTCTGCTACATCTGGTGGGGGTGAAGGCAGGCCCTAACTACTTGCATGCTCCGCCCCTACACTGAGAGGGCTTGCTGGTGAGAGGACGGAGGTAGCGTCATTAATCTACAACGAGAAGGTTGATATGAGTCTACGACCTACAGTTAGGCTGTCAGACACAGCACGGGAAGGGTGACAACGTAAGTTACTAAATTAGTGCTTATGAGAGTAGGTTTGGAGAAAACATCAGATGTCTCCAGACGGCTCTACCAATAATCTCGACCAAGGTGAGGATAGCCGAAGGCACTGCAACAGACATGGCCATGACAGCGATTGAGGAAAACCACACCTGACTGTGGTGGTGGTAGAAGGCACCGACCATAACTAAAATAGCCGCGCCTACAGCCCTCGCGTTCTTCGTCACTACGATAAGAGCTATGCGGACAGCACCAGGGAAGCTGGATAAACCAGCTGGTAGGAGGTCAAGACCATTTGATTGCACAGTCCTTCCAATTAGCTAAGAAAATTGGCGTTAGCTGCGCTTTAAGAGTCACTTTAGGGCTAAAATAAATCGGTCATCAAAATCACGCTCAACCGGGCTGATTCAGTGTCTGCGACCCAGACGCAGGTCCAGACAGTGTGCACTACCCGGCCGACGTGATAGTCACATCTCCCCGTAAACTCTTGCAAGCGTTGTTACCCGAAGAAAACGTCTGCCCAAATGTCTTATTCAACCGATTATCTAGTCGGTGACCTT
>NW_020170420.1:200096-201567 GCF_000524195.1 Echinococcus granulosus | reverse complement strand
GAGAGGATCCAGGCCACCTAATGCCATGGTATAACCTGGTTAGCGAAATCGACCACTTAAGTTATAACCAAATCAACGATGTAAGTCGAAATTTGTGCTTAGTCGGTTTATTTTTCTGTTCGTATATCACGTCAACACCCTTCCTTTTATACATCCCTCAAGTATCCATCCATCCATCCATCCATCCATCCACATTTGTGCACACGTAACCACGCACCTTTAATCCTCTCCAGATGTCTATCTCGCTATTTATTTTTGCATATCGACTCCTCTGTCCTCCTGACAGCAACCCGACAATTACGTCTCACCACAGCGACCTTCGTCCTTATTTTCCAACCCCTTCAGACATGAAACCAGACACCTCATTTTGCAGTCATCAAATCCTCCTTCTAATTGCACACATTTGCTGGCAACAAATGCAACCAGTACCTGAGAGCTGTGGCAAAAAGGAGGCAAGGCAAGTTTAAATGCATTCACTGGATACGACAACTAAGGGGTTGTCACATCAAGGCCAACCATGTTTACTACCTCAACGTATTGCAAACAAGGCTGGAAAATCAAGGCAATGGAGGTGAAATGAAGCAGTGGAAAAGCAAGTGCTAAATGTCTGACTACGTGCATTTAAGTCATTGCGAGACCTACCCAGAGTGTCAAATTAAAACAACAACACGAGGACACATGTGGCCACTTCGAAAAGGCATGTCAACTTTGGGGATGGCAAAATGCCCAAAAGGAGTAAAAGTGATATGACAGGACTGGGATGAAGAAATCCTTCAGTATTTCAGTGCTTCGTGACCAGATCGACAATGAGAATGACAGACAAAGCAACCGTGAGTGTCATCGCAGCGGTTGCAACAAAAGGTGACGAGCGTTGGCTCCTGTCCGCATAGTAGGCGATGCCAGCAATGGAGAGAATGGCGGAGATAACCGCCAACACACACACTGCAATCGCACTCCAGGAGTAGTGGAAAAATATCTGCAGTATGAGAATGATGCCTGCAATAAGGACAATTAGGGCGGCAGTTAAGAGGAGAGCACCCGTCACCTCGGATTCGGGATTTCGAAGACAGTCTCTACCCAGAATGCTGCCCCCACAGCCCCAGCCAGCATAAGCGATAGCGAAGAAGAAGAGGAACGCCGCCACAAGGGCAAAAGTCGCATTCGTTACCTTCCTGTACATAGTTTGTTCCTCCTCCTCCTCCTCCTCCTTCCCCTCCTTCTTCACCTTCTTTGTCTTCTCTCTCACTCCGTCACTTTAAATACTCACACTCGAATGAGGTCCATCTCACTACCCGTGTCTCATTCTGGCGACGCGCGATCATCTGTGGTAATAAAAATACCCGTGTCACCCTCGGCTCACTGACTATGTTTCTGTTACCAAGCATAAACTGCTTTGAGAGAAAATCAAATGTGAACCAATTTTGAGGTGTATAAGTCAACGAAGGGACGTTGAAACTTAATCGAGAAGGGA
>NW_020170420.1:195830-199996 GCF_000524195.1 Echinococcus granulosus | reverse complement strand
TATTCGCTGCAGTGGTACAAGGCGAGGCAGTAGTTCCTGCAGTAATGATTGCTTATGGAGTACTCAATCATTCCGCCTTCTCAGAAATCAAACAATTCACAAGTCTATGCCGATTTCAGATCGTCAAGTGCCACTTGAATGTGGGGTAGGCTGTGGACCTGTCTACCCCAATCCACTCTCAAGAATATATCAACATTGTGGATGTTTTGCTGTCCCCCTATTTGTGATCCTAATCTGTGAGGGCCTATTTGCCCTAAGAGATTGGACCAAAACAAAAGTGTCCAATAAAGTCAGTGGTGGGAGTGAACAGCCGCCATCGGCGCAAGTTCCAACATGCTGCACTTTATCACATTTCATGTTTAAGGTAAATAATACCCCAAATTATTTAAAACGCGATTCACCTCTACCTGACCACCGTTGGGTAAATCTGAGTGGGCTTGAAATCATCACACACACTACACAAAGTGCTGTAGCAGTTTGACTTGAATAAGCACTATTTAATTAACGACATTCAGACAGGCCAATCAGAACAGAGGTAGGCGCAAGAAACCACGTCCAATGAAAAGTGCACAATGCTACCCAATCACAATCAAGCAGAATTGCATCAATGCTCAGACATAAACATGTACCTCCATTTTACACGTCTCCACAAAATTGCATGACATTGGGCGGACTGCATTAAAAGAAGCGGAAGCTCTATTTTTTTCATCTGGAAGGCGCTGCCTCCCGATAGGCGGCATCAAATATCCTAATTGCAAGTAAGCCAAGCGATCAGGTGCGATCGAGTTCACGACTTGGAGATATTAACCAGATATAGAGCATGAAATTTTATGAGATCACATAATACAGTTCCCAGTTTAAAAATGGCTGCACTTTGACGTCTAACATTGAGAGCAACAGTTGTGGACGTGGCCAGATACTAAATAGAATTTTATGAAAACAGGAAATGCTTCTGATTCGATTCTCTCCACGTCGATATGAAGCGGAAACACTGAAAGTTTGAATCTTTATCAACTTTGCCATTACGAAGAGAAAGCCCATGTTCATCTTATGACAAGATTTTCCTAGGAACCGGCCGTGTAAACGTCTGGAACTAAAACAACACTCACATTTCAATTCTTCAAATTCTTCTCTAATCTAAAAACTCTTCAGTACCCGGTCCTTTCCGATTGGCTGAGAAGGCGTTAGATACCCATCTTTAAACCTCCCCAGATGTCTGTCTAAGTAAATATCTCTGTGTCTACTCATCTGCCCGCCCTCCCATCTACCTACTGGCCTTCCGATTACCTGCCTACCCTTTCACTGACCCACCTCTTTACTTACGAAAGCCTTTATGCTGTCTTATTTGCTGCTGCCAAGTCTTCAAAAGCAAAACCATACGTGATTCAAACAATGCGATCGTAAGTATGTACAGGTTCTGGCAACAAATATGGGATTACATAGAGAGGGAGAGCAGCAAGAGGCGGCCAACACCATTGAATTGCTTTGAGTGGCCATGACAGTTAAGCAGTTGCCGCCACCATGCAAAGCTGGCATATTGCCTCAATATTTTTTACACAAAGATGGAAGATGAAAAAGCTGAAGGCGAAGTGGACCAAGGGAAAAGCAAGTGATCAACGACTGTGTGCATGCGAGTAACTGTGCGACCTACTGAAGGGGTATAAGCAAAGAACAAATACTAGGAAGACTTACTTGGCAGCTTCAAAACGGCATGTGGACGTGGGGGTAAACAAGACCCCTGAGTCGATTGAACGGGACGAGGTGGGACGGAAACAAAGGAGTCTTTGAGATCCTCATTTTTCGATTGAAAGATCAAGGATAAGAATAACAGACATTGCAACCGCGAGTGTCATTGCAGTGATTGCAGTGATATGTGACGCAATTTCGTTTACTTCTTCATAGAAGAAGACCTTAGCATTCGAGGGAATGTCAGAGACGACTGCCAATACACAAGCTTCAGTCGCACTCCAGGAGTAGTGAAGCATAATTAGGCGGATGAGAATGATCCCTGCTATGTGAACAACCAGACCGGCTGTTAGGAGGAGAGCACCTGTCACCTCGTTGAGGCTGAAGCCAAGGCACCCGGCACTCAGAATGCTGCCCTAACAAGCCCAGTCCTCATTGTCGATGGTGAAGAAGAACAGAAAAGCTGCCGCAGGTGCAAAGATCGCGTACATTACCTTCCAATCCGTGGTTCATACGTCCTCCTCCACCTTCTTTTACTATTCATCTCTTCCCCTCCCTTTAAATGCTCAGAATGGAGTCAGGTTTACTGCTCTGGCCATCTGCCTACGTGCCATCAACCATGATAATGTAAATTCTCGAGTCTTCTTCGCCTCAGTGATTGCTTATGTATTCTTACACAGAAAATACTTTGAATTAAAACAAAATAATGTAAGCTAAGATCTGCCTGAGGTGTTAACTGTTGTCTTTCTTTGCCAGGAAAATAAGGAGGATTTCAGCCTTAGGGTATTGATGCACCGACAACTTCGTAAGCCGTATAATTGGCAGGTCAGTTATTACGCACAGTCGAGAGGTGGAATGTTCTATCCTCATTGAAGTAGATGAGCCTACGGAAAGGTGATTGTAAATACCAATTCGTCTTCTACCTGTTCAATTCATCTGGGGGAGGGGGTGGAGGTAGACTCTCACTCCCTGTCTGCACTTCTACTGAGGTCGCCTCGTGCTCCTCCGCAGAGCACAGTTTGATAGGAGTCAACCACTTACAAATAGGGGTGAGGATGTAAAGCGTCTTGGACACCGCGTGAGATAGAAGACAGCCACCTTCACAACCGAGACACTTTATTCATCAAGTTATGGGTAATGCTGCCAAGGCGTGATTAGTTATGCTACTGAAATAGTGTCTATCGGAGAGAGATGGGAGAAGGACTTGAGTAGGGTAAGGAGGTGGGCTAGAGGGAGTGTGTAGTGTGTTAAATCACTTCCGAGGGCTTTCGGCATCACGTCGACTAGGGTGCGGATGACCGGAGGCACTACAACTGCATGGCCAAGGTCGCGATTAAAGACGACAACATTTCCTGATGCTGGTGGTAGTAGCAGAAGACCCCGTTTATGCCGTTCAATGCCAGCAATCATATCAATCCCTTGGGACAAGTAAGTCATAGCTGTCGCTCTGGTGCGAATTTGGATGTGAAAGGATTGTGCAGAGCGGATTGTGGGGAAAGGAACTGCTTTGCAGTGTGCACACATTCTTAAATCTTGTTCAAAACGAGATTAATTACTAAACCAACCAGGCTTTGATTGCCTGAGCAAGTATAGCAGTGAGTGCTTCGATGCTGGAGCTCACTTCAACATATCATCTGAAGTGGGTGAGTTTCGTGAAACATTAATGCTCTTCGAATATTCTCGCACGCACCTGTCGAGAGCAGAATGCTTTTATCTCTCAACTGAGCACTTTCCTACAGCACTCTGATGGTACATCTTACTGCTCCCTTCCAGCATTGCTCATCACTGAATGAATACAGTGTCACCGTTGTGAAGGTGACTGTTCTCCGTTATCGCAAGATGTCTTACACCCTTCACTCCATTACACCTAACTGCAGGTAATAATTTGTGTTCACTTGTCGTTGCGGATGTCATGACACTTTCCCCCACTCTGTCACCGCTAAGTTTACTTAGTCCAGATGAAGTGCAGACATGGAATGGGGCTTTGCCTCTGCCTACACCACATGTAGTAGGCAGGCGAAAAGCAAAGGACAACTCACAATCACCCGTCAGTTATGTAGCTTGTAGGGCGGAGATGCTGCTGTATTTCCAAGGCAGAGAAAGAAGTCTGATTGAGGCCAGAATTCCGATTGTACGCTTAATACTTGCACCAGATCCCGGAACTGATAAGGGGGTAGAGAAGGCTTGCGCTTATATTTATTAAACATTGCTTGCTGGTGCACGCAGATGGACAGCAAAACACGTTTAATAACGATGTACTCTGAAAAGTGGATGGGGATTGACAGGTCCACAGACAACCCTAATTTCTAGTGGAAATTCACTAGCTGAGAGGGACGGAAATCAGCATGGACTTGTAAATTGTTTAATTTTTGAAAGGGCGGAGTGATTGAGTTCCCCTGAAGCACTAAGTACTGCAGTAGACGGTGGCATGTGCACAAAAGCAGAACATCCTGCCTCGCCTTGTACCACTGCAGCGAATG
>NW_020170420.1:181298-195730 GCF_000524195.1 Echinococcus granulosus | reverse complement strand
GAGGTATTGGTCACATTTGTTGCCAGCGAATGTGTGAAAGTAGAAGGAGTACCTGACGGTTGCAAAATGAGGTGTCTGGTTTTATGTCTGAAGGGGTTGGAATATAAGCGATTGGGTTGTGGTGGTGGGAAGAAGACAGTTGACAGCTAGGTAGTAAGGAATACGGAGGGGTCGACACATAGACGTAAATAGCTCCACTGACATCGGGTATTTTATTCAAGTATCGTGCCTTAATGCTGAAGATCTAAACATTATCAGCCGTTTGTTGATGACGTGCACAATCGTAATCCCGAATGCTCCCCTTCTGTAACCCAAGAATATTATGATATTCATTAGATACGCCTCACCAATCCAAAGCGTGGTAATGGAGTCGCCTCACGAATGGAATGAATTAAAAGTTCTTGCGCTGTCTTGAAGGAGGAAATTCTTCATGCACCTGCTTCTTGAGAAGAGGTTCCTATTGCGCACTGAGCAGGTAGATATTGCTACCAATCTTGTAGGATTCAGAACGCAAACAACTTCGTAAATAGTCTTTCAAGATATGAGTTAGTGTAAGAGTAGTGGGGAGTTGTGAGTTGGTTAAAGATCCATTGGTCTGTTTAATAAATGGCAACACAGAGGGTCTAGTTCCCATCACAATTGGGCAGAAAGTGGTGAAGAACTAAGCGGTCAATGCATGGAATTGGTACCCGGTTACTTAGCCATCACCGTTCGCCTAGTTCATATGATTCGGAGTCAATCGCTTCGTCGGTCAGATTTAACCGTACCGCAAGTTGTTTCTGCTACTCTAATCCTCGGTAAAACAGGTGTACACTCTACTTTAGAATGAAGAACCTGCCTAAAAGTGCTACATTTAGCTCAGATTGAAGCATCATCTTCAAAACTAATTTGCTTAAAACACTTCCAGGGGGTAAAATCTGCTGCCACACCCTCTTGAATTACTGCATTACACTACTATGAGAAACAGCTGGAGCCTGGCGACCAAGCTTGGCTCAAAATACAGCAGCTTTGTCCGGGTGATATACCATGCCGGGTTCAAATATGCGGGAGGCAGTAGAGAGCACAATTATGACTTCTGTACCATTAGAGTGGTATACATCTGTGCTTCATAAGAAGGTACATAAAGAAGTGCCTAGGTTTCTAAATTCCGCACAAAATTACATGACACTAAGATGGTCTGCATCTATAACAGAACAAGCTCTCTTTTTTCGCATAGAAGAAATTGCCATTGACGAGGACGCTTGCCCTATTGCCTTGATAAACTGATCATCTAACCGGTGGTCTCGGTAGGTGCCAGGTCACCTGCTGCCATGGAAACTTCTGGTTAACATAACATTGCCAAACTAGCTTCTCTAAAATAATAAGAAAGGGGATGTCAACTGAGCTTTGGAGTCCTTCCCACTCTCACATATTGGTTATTGTCAAGGCCGACTTACTGTAGCCTGCGTTGCAGTAGGGCATTTGCATGCCTCCTAGAGATAAGTGATTTCTGAGGCCGGCTCAGGAGGCACCTTGAGCGATCTTCAGTGTAAACAAGTGCTGACAAGAAACGCTACCGTCCTCAAAAGGAACTTCTGACCGCAAGATTGCCTTGGCAGTCAAACTCGCAGCAACTGTGCCTTTCCACTAGCCTCTAAGGTTGACAATTTGGAGAGAGTTTAGTGAAGCCAAGGATGGGCAACAACTCCTGCTGATATGGAGTGCAAAATAAATAAAATAAATTCTTCTCTATTTTGGCATAATTGAAATTAATCCTTAATCCACCCTACACACTAAGCTCTCATCTACTTTTGCCTCAAAGAGACAACTGTGCGCCTTAATCGCAAGAACCTACATGTTTAAAGGGACAGGGCAAGAATAAAGCATCTAATTAGGGCAGTGGAAGTACTGGATAACCATCGTAGCGCATTTAGCTGCATTAGGCCGAAATTTATGTTCAAGGTGACCAATACTCCAAATTACTCAAAGTCCAACATTTCATGCCTAACTACCTGTTGGGTAATCTGAGTGGGCTTGAAAATCTCGCAATTCCTTCCTCCGCAGATCACTCTATGCAATAATTTCACATCCGCTTGCGCATCAAAGCAACATCCGTGATCCCAAACTACAAGAGCCTAAATGTCTTAAGAGATAGGACCATTCCAAAAGAGGTTAAAAAGGACAGTGATGAGAGTGAACAGCAGCCATTGGTGCCAGTTGATACGTGCTGCACATTTGACTGCATTTCATCTCAGTTCATATTTGGGGTAAATAATACGCCAAACTTATCAAAACCTGAATCCTTTATGCCTACCTACACTTAGATAAATCTTGGTCAGTTTGTAAAAACCAGCAGAATGTTTGGGAATATCACACACCTAACCAAAGTGCTGAAGCAGTTTGATTTGAATGAGCACCAATTAATTAACGACATTCAGATAGACCAATCAGGACAGAGGCAGGCGCAGGAAATTAGGTCCAATGAAAAGTGGGTAATGCTATCCAATCACAATGAAGTAAAGTTGCACCAGTGCTTAAGCAAGTAGAGTGATTTCAATTTTACATGTCTCCACAAAATTACATGACGCTAGCTTGCATCTGAAGTAGCACGAAACTTTTTTTTCCATCAAAGAGACATTGCTCTCCAGGAAGGTGGTCTCAATCTTCCCAATCGCAAGTAGGACAAGGAACGAAGTGCAAATGAATTAATTGGACATTTAATAAGGGAATTTACCCGATGGCAAGACATCAAGCAGCACCCGGTTTGAAGAATGACTGCACTTTAACGTCAAACATTGAGAGTAACAGTTGTTGACGTGCCTAAAAATGAAATTGGATTTTTTGTAAAGGAGAAAGACTTTCGATTTGACTAGCCCCTACAATGTAAAGTAAGGAAATGTAATAGCTATCATGGTGCGATAAATCGCCACATCAAGGTTGAACACGTCACGAGATGCAGCAGGATGAATCGCTTAGTAACGCCTCTGAAAGGAGATGGCATAATCAACCAGCAGACAGATGAAAAGCGGGTCCGGGGAGGGGAATACACTCACCATTCCCCGTGAGTGCCAGGAATCACTGAAAAGGAAGTAGGAAGGCTGTACGGTGTGCTTTGAGGACCTTTTCCAAACTCATGTGTCAGCTTTAGCCAGGAGTGTGTCCCACCCAGAGGCTGTTTAAATTGTTCAGTTAAGCAATCTCGAACGAGGAGATTTTATGCCCACGCCAGAACGGATTGCCCTAACACACTACCAACGATAATACTACGCCATAGTAATACAAGCTTAGCCTCAACTCCGGTAGTGTCTGTCCGTAGATCGTGAAGTAAATCAATGCCAATCCAACTCTCTCAAACAGTGTTGTTAAGATGCAGGGGGGAGTTCCTAGAGAAGGCGTTCTCATGTCTCCTCACTTTGTGTTCGTCAGTCGAATGAGGATCACTGTGGCTAAGCGGAGTCCCACTACCCAAATCAGCACGATTCTGAGGTTCGTCTACACATTGCATTAGCGATCCTAATGAAAAAGACAATAATACTATATCGAAAGTGAGATGGCAGTTTCATAGATAGCAGGAGAACGTAGTGGCTGGAAAGTATCTTCACAGGGAAGGCATAGAGAGGTTAAGAGAACTTGTCAGTGGTTACTGTCTTTTATCCCAGCCTTACCGTTTTGTCCAATGCCTCCTTCAATGTCCGTGCCAGTCTTTCCAACTCCGACTGCATCCCCTTGGCTAACATTTGGGGGCTAGCACTGAAGCCTGAACAAGGCAAACGGGCGAGACGGTTTATCAGACAAATTGAAAATGACTTGACTACCAAAAAGATGTGTCAGATGTAGCCAAGTGGCTGGTATCTGCCGAAAAGCAATTAATTACCCCTTCATTTGCATTTTTGGCACAACAAAGTGAAGTAGCATCAATACTGAGGCCTAAACAATGACCTGCGTTTCACAAGTCACCACAATTGCGTGACATAAAGGATAACTGCATCCACAGTAGCACAAACTCTTTCCCCATCTGAAAGATGTTGCCCTTAAAAGGTTGTCTCAGTTTCCAAGACTGCAAGAAAGTTGAGAAATGAGGAGCCATCAAATCCACGGATTGGGAGTATTAGTCGTTCATGGGACAAGTAAATTTATGAGATTGTGAGACATCAAGCAGTACCCAATTTGGAAAATGATGACACATTAAAGGCCAACTTTGAGACTATCAGATAATGACATGCCTGACAATTGAACCATATCTTGTGTAAACAAGAAGGACATTTGGTGCCAGTTTGCCACATGGATGTAAAGCTGAAGCACAGACAGCTGGAACATTCAATTGCATCACCAATGGGCTCAGGTATCCTCCATCTTAAGCAGTGTCACTCATCTTATCTCACGCCCTCCTTTAAAACCCGCAGTCGGCACCCCCGGACACAGAAGAGCATTCCCTTTTAAATTCCTTAATATTCTTCCCATCCTGGAAACAGCCCCTCACTCACACGGACAGTCCCTTCTGACTGGCTGAGACCGCATCAGCTGCACTTGAAGTGTCACTGCAGGCCCGAGGTCAACCAGTCACCGCATCCACCCTACCCCATCTGACCAAGTGACTGCTAACCGGAAGCAGGCTCAGACAGTCTCCACTCACCAGCTAGTCACAGCCCCTTCATCTACTATCACCACTCCTTCCTGCATATATCAGCAGGAACAATTTAGGGGCTGCATCACATACTACTGAATGAAAGTTTGTCTTGCCTCTGGAGGTTCCACAACTCCTGGCTTTAGGCAGGCTGTATCACATCCGTGGAATCCGATGGTAGTGGTAAGGACGAGGTGGCATCGAGATCCAACTATGTGACTGTCCAAACTCATTACAATTTAGATGAAATATGAATTTCAACTCTCACAATTGATTCGGTTACAGGATAAGCCACCGATTTTGTTAAGCAGGAGTTACCATGGTAGTAGATGGCCTGGATCCTCTTGAACTCATCGACCAGATAATCAGTAGGTTAATGCGTCAAGGCAGACGTCCTCGTCCTCGGACAACATGGGTTTGAGTCAACATGGCGATGTGACTAAACCGAGGGATGGGGAATGTGACTTTCTGAGCCTGCGTCTGGGTCGCAGTCACTCCGCTACGCATGCTTTTGGTTATTGGTTTACCTTGGACTAATAGTGTCACTCCACGTGAAGTTAATGCCTTCTCAGGTAATCAAAAGGGACTGCTGCCCTTGTGAGTAAGGGGGTGTTTCCTTATGCAGAAAAATTAGAGGAATTGAAGAGAGAATGCTGATCTGGATCTGCAGGTCTCCACAGCAAGTTTCTTGGGAAACCATGCAATATGCTAAATAAGACAACGGAGGGCAGTGCCCATTTGTGAAGTAGTTAGAACTTTCAGCTCTACATCCATGCGGACAAACTTATATCAAGGATCTTGCTCCTTTACTCGGAGTCCAATTTGATGTTTAGGGACTTTAACAACAGATAGCCTTAAGGTAAACGTTAAAGTACTCTCATTTTCCAAACCGGCTACTTCTTGATGTCTCGCAGCTGCTTTAGTCTTCTATGTCCTAGGCTATGGATTTGAGGGCACCACGTACCTCGACTCATCTTCGATTTGGACGGTAGAGGCCACCTCCAGGAAGGTAACATTTGTCAGGTGGAAAAGGGAGGTTGTGCATTTGTAGATGCAGCTTTCCTAAATGTCGCGTGAATTTTATGACAGTTGTGAAACCTAGGCGCTGCTTTATGTGCCTAATAATGGAGCATGGATGATGGTCAATCTGCAGATTCAGCCCTCCTGATTCTGCCTTCTACTGCCTTCCTCTGACCTGAAACATTTATACCACACAACCTCAACGCGCCTACTGTGGTTTTAGGCCAATTCGGTTGTCTGTAACTGTCAAAAGTAGCAATGTGTAGCGTCCAAACGAGATGCAGCAACAGACTTAACCCTTTGGAAATAGCATAAGCAGATCAACTCTGAAGCTTATGATTTGGTCTGAGCTGTTACTCGACTGAAATCAATGCGGTCCCTCTTCAGTTGTTTTGTGCCATGAATGCCCTCTCTCGTTGTAATTTGTTTCAACTTTGCCACTGACTATCTCTGCTGATTTCATTTTAGTAGCATTAAAATTCTGCTTGGAAGCATCAAATGAGAATACTCCTGTTTCCTGTTTGGGTGAAACGCATATAGTTTGAATGTGAGCACCTTGCCTTCTCTGTTCCATCGCCTTGGAAGAGCCGTCTACTCGCATGTCTTTATGCCCCTTTGAAGTGGTCAAATAAAAGTCTCTCTGGTTTTGATGTGTTACTTGGGCACTTCTAATAAGTTGGTAGGTGGCACAATCACTTGGATGCATGTAGACTGTCATTTGTCACTCGCATTGCCTCTGGTTCATTCCACCTTCATCACTCTCATCTTCCAGCCTTGCGTAAACTAAGCAGAGATAATAGTCAAATTTGGCATTGGCGTGACAGCTAGATGGTGCTATGCCTTTCCCATTTTTTGCACTGTTTAAACCACTTGTGGTAATGCTTCTAAAGACCTGGCAAACGGAAGAATACGGTGCTTTGTGGAATGCCCAATGGATTTGGAATGTAAGGGTAGGTCGATTTGATGTAAAGTAGACAAGGTTGTGGCAGGTGGGCAAGTAAAAAGGAAGATGGAGGCGTAGATGCATGGAGACAATTGGATAGACGGACTTCTAAAAATATTTAAATAAAAGTAAAATTGTAGATGGGTGTATGGAATATGGATGGAATGATTGATACGGGATAAATGGAAACGTGGCAGATGTGTGCGGGAACAATAGATTGATTGTGGATGAAAGGTTCTGAGATGGATAGATATGTGAATGAGTGAGCGATAAGGATTAGTTTCGTGCTCCCACCAATTGAAGATCAGAAGTGGCTTGTATTAAAAACAGCCCTGCGAGAGAGTGACCTGCACCTCCTCAATATAGTGAGGGGCAAGGCGACTCCACGTCTGTGGAGAAAGTCAGCCTTGTGAGTAGATGTGTGTGATAGACAAGGAGCAATGAGGGCAGATGAACCGGGAGACATGACAAACCTGACGTGATCAGTTGTGTGGGTTTACCTGTCGCCGACTCATCTTTGGCATTATGTGGGTGGTGGGGAGCAACAATGAAATTGTGACATTATTCTAGGAGCTGCCATGATCATCATGGCAGAGTGGTGTGTGATTTCACCAGTCAGTGTATTATCTCATGCTAAGACTCCGAGTTAATTGAATTGTGTACAATTGCTACCTCTACATCCATCTACCCATTCATCAATTCAACCCACATTCGTCCCACCATCTATCCCTCCATCCACCCATCCATCCACGCTTTCATGCATACAGCCTCCCCCCAATCCATCCATTTCCTAAACATCTCTCCATTCATCCATTCATCTTCCTATCTACCTATTATTAAACCTCCCTCGCTGTCTATCTAACTACCTCTACCTAGCTACTCATATGCTTCCCTGCCTACATACCGATTGCCCACTTTCCTTTACAACTCACCAATCTATCATTTTCCCGTACATTTATGCATAAGACTGGGCGTCTTATTCTGCACTCGTCAGGTCCACACAAACAAAACCACACTTTGAACACAAAGGGGCACAACAATCAGAATGCGTTAACAACATTAAGCTGGTTTTAGTGGGCAGAACAATTAAGCAATTATTGCATCGATGCCATAATTGAGCTGATCGTCTGCTTAATCTGCATCAAACTGGATAGCATAAGTCACTGTGCTGAAGCGCTTGGTAACCATATCGAAGATGAGAATGAGAGACAGAGCAACTGTAAGTGTCATTGCAGCGGTAGCAAAGAAAGGCGACAACAGTTGAATGATACTCGCATAGTAAGCGACTCCAGTGATTGAGACCATGGTGGAGATGACTGAAAATGCACATGCTGCAATCCCACTACAGGAGCAGTTGCAAACTATTTCAAGGATAAGAAGGATGCTTGAGATGAAAACAACCACACCGGCTGTCAGGAGGAGAGCACCCATCACCTTGAGGTGAAAAAAGCGAAGACACCCACTACTTAGAATGCTGCCCCCACAGTGCCAGCCATCATAGCCGACTGCGAGGAGGAATAGGAATGTCGCTACAAGTGAACATAGTGCGTACAATATCTTCCAATCCATAGTTCACACGTCCTTCTCCTCCCTTTCTCCATTCGCCCCTTTATATACTCACACCGAGATAAGGGTCATTCCGCATCACGTGTCTCACTCTGGCGACGGGCCATTAGCATGCTAATGTGAATAATTGCATCTTCTCAGTAGATCGCCCCCTGTAGTAAGGAAAACAACGCTTTTATAAAAATAAAATATTTTACCAACACAAGTGCATTCAAGTTACAAGTGGGACCTTCGGGTTTATTTGCTTAGAGGCATTACAGCGGTTGTAATAAATGCGGCACTTTCACATGTGTACTCACGTCGCAAACTACTCCAATCCCCCAGTCCAGACACTGTAGAGCAGAGTGGCGGGCAAGCTGAGTGTTTTGTGTTGATGTCCTATGGTCTACACCCAGCACCTACCAAAAGAGCGAACTGTCACGCGCAGACAGTCATGGAGGATTCCGTTACTGGAGGGTATCCTGTACACACTAGGAAAGTCTTTATGCTTTAACGATGGATACAAACTTCATGGATATACGCCATTCCACAAGTGGAAGAAAAGGAAAAGAGAACGGAAAATGCAAGCACAAAGTGAGTGAAGAGCAAACATGTTAAAAGTAACCAACAAACTTCATGTCTCTGCAGGCACTGGGCAGGATGATAATTGTTTAAATTATATTTAAGTGCTGACTTCTCAGCTTTCTCACTCACTGCGACCTCATCGATAGACGTTTTTACATTCAAAACGAAGGCAAAGAATGTGAGATTAGTAGTTGGAATTCTAAAGAAACCTACAAATTGCCTGATTGTTGTGCTATGACTCAATGTGATGGCTTTGGCAATTTTGTAAACCACCACCTCAAGGTTGCACACATCATGAGGTGCAGCAGAGTAATTAACCGACTGACAGCTCTGAGAGGAGACTGTCTAATCCACTAGCACAAAGGTGAAAAATTGTGGGACTGCAGCGTAAACACACTCACTGTTCTTCTATACTTGCCTTGAGTCACCGAAAACAGGGAGACGGAAGATGATACGGTGACTTTTGAGGTCCTTTGCCTGACTTATGTATCAGCCCCAGCCAAGGATTTATGTATGGTTCGCCAGTCGGTCCACAACGAGATCTTTCTAATTATTCACTTAGAAACTTCTGAAGGGACAAACTTTGTATTCATGTCAAAACAAAATAACAAACACGCTCTCCACCCACGATACCACTCTCCTCAATGTAAGTATGGCTTGACAACCAAAAATAGGCATTAAGTATCACCTAGTGGATGATATCTTCTGACAGAACTCTAAAATCCACTTTATTTTGCCTGCTGTCGTCATGGCCGCCGTACATGTGGAAGCGATGTGGATAATGCTATCAGTGCTAACTTTCTTTTGCTTGCATTAATGTCATACAGGCTCCACTTAAGAAGGGAACGGTAATTCCTTTATTAGCAGCCTTCAAGCAAAATTTCTATGCTACTAAAATGAAATTAGTAGAAATAGCTAGTCCCAAAGTTGGAATAAAGTAAAACAACACCGTTCCCTCATAGCACCAAGGGACAAAAGGGAAGTCAAATAGAATTCAGTCATTTAACTGCTCGTCTTCGGCAGCTGTTGCATTAAATAATGAGGTAGGGAGGAGAGGGCGCCTTGTGGATGTTTTACGGGCAGATGGAGACTCACTGTGGAGGTTGTTGAAGAAGTTTGCGGGCACAGTTTCTTATGCACCGACGCTGGAGCCCGAAGACCACACATAACAAAACGGATTTATATTAATAATTAGTTGCGAATCTGTCCTTGTCAGGGAAATTCTGATCTTATTCTGTGGCGTTATCTCTTGAAGCTGAGAATGCATAATTTCAGAGGTTAATATTACCATTAGCTTAGGCGCCCACTTGGAACATATGCTTCACCGCTTAGGAGGACCATCTTATGCATGTTGGCTATAATTTCCCTATTTTGTCTTTATTCCCCATGGATGACGAGGTGGACTTCGTAAGCATTCTAACATTAACACGTCAGTGTCCATGATATTTCACTCCTGTATCAACACCATTTGTTGTTGTAGGGTAGTTTGCTGAGAGTCTAGTGAAGATGAATTGAATGAAGTTTCCTGCTTCTGCTTAGGATTGCCAAATTAAATGACCAATGAATTAGAGGAGCATTTTAATTCCCTCGTTTACTTACCGTGGAGAGTGTGGCGGGCGGTTGAAACCTTAATGAGCAGGCTGCGGAAGAAATACGCGAACACATTTTCTGATGAAACATTTGACAAGTTTCCACCTAGGCTGGCTCCCAAAAAGTACGCTAAACAGAGCAAATTCCCTTTATCGATAGGATGTTTTAAACTTGGCCATTTTTCTAAAGAATCCCTAGTCTCTCTCTCGTTATCTCTTGGAGCTGCAAATTGGTTATAGCAGAGGTAGACTTTACCATTGGCTTTGACACTTACCTGGAACACATGGCGGCTGCCTTTCTTCCGTTTTGATTCTATTTTTGCTAGGACGACCAGATGGGTGTCTAAAGCATTCGGTTTTCAACACTTGGATGCAATTATATTCAAACGCGGAATTATTGTTTGTGGGAGAGCATTAAGGTTTTACGAAATTACACCGATTTCTATTCTCCTTCCACTGAACTCTTCAACCAATTCCAGCTCCGATAACTCAATTATACTTACTGAAACAAGCCAGATGCTGAATATTTCTCAAATGGTATTGTTCTAAACTCCAAATCCCATTGCACTTACAGTGTCACCAGAACGTCCAAATCACAACAATCTGTGTACCAGACCAGCCACACCATTCACTGCTGGCTCGTCATCTGTGGTTTTAGCATGCTCTTATGGCTTAGAAATCACTTCTGCAAAGTCATCACCGGGATTATATTTGGTCAGATTCTGTTCCATCATGCCGGTCTTGCGCAGACCATCCCAACCGGAGGGGCCAGAATGCATGAAAATAGGATGGCTCCACTCCTATTGTATTTTGCATGCACAAGACTCATTCAATTCACAGCGAGACTTCAGGTGTTGCAAAGTGCTACTGTGGGAGACTGCCCATCAATGATGCATGTCTTGTGTCCCCTTCTGACACCATCAAGGCTAAATTAAGTGTAACAGCAGTATCAAGGAGGGAATTCTCCCATCAATGACGGTATGAAATCTTAATTTGGGAAGGCTTTGCTTGCGGTATTGTGGGGTAGTAAAGACGTATAGTCTCTCAACTTTAAGACATTCAAACGATGCAAACGTGTCAAAGACCATCGTGAGTGATAATGTGCAGCTGTGACGATGACTTGGCATGTTGAAAATAATTTACACCATCCAGCCGAGAGCACAAGAGCAGAACCAATCTGCGGAGGAGATAAATACAAGCACTCAGCAAAGTGATGCATAGGGTTTATCAAGGGAGTGCAGAGACGGAGCAGTGGTACTGACATATCTCTCCAATGATGGAACTGCTTGCATAAATTAGTTCAACACCGGAACCAGTGTAGAAATGCAGAGGTTGAAGGAACGAAGACCATGAGGAGAGATAGAGGACTAAGTCCACTCTGATAATACCACACAGCTGTTCTCTGTCCCCCTCTATCACTCTAGCGAGCGTAGCATCAACGCAGTTGGCTCACATGAATACGTTCTGTGTGAAAGAGGACCTATCAGCAGGATGTTGTAGACTGTTCTTCAACGGTAGAGGGTAGATCATTTGCAGGTGTCATTGACATGCTCGTCTGGTCAGTTGGAACTGCTTAAACCGCTTCTAGGGGTGAATTCTGCTGCCGCATCTCCTTTGACCACTAGATACTACTACTGTGAGGGATTGCTGAAGCCTGACAATCGAGCTAGACTCAACTTGCAGCAGGCTCGTTCAAGTTAAACAGTATGAGGGCTTAAAATTAGGGGATTGCAGTAGAGAGCACAATAAAGAGCACTGAAACTGCAATTTGATTAAGGTCCATGTTCCATAACGAGCCACACAAACAACCGCCCATATTTTCCAAGTACCTACAAAATTACATGACATTGAGGCGAACTACTTCTACAGAAGAGCAAAATCCTTTCCATCTGAGAGAAGTTGCCTGTTAAGTGGTGATTTCCATTGTTCCAATCGCAAATGCATAATTGTGCCACTCCTTTCCAAGCAAGAGTAACTTCTGACTATACGATTGCCTTAGGAACCAAACTGGAAGTGCTTCCGACAATGCACTTTCGTATTACAAGTATCTTAATGAGTGTATAGTCCTGCTGCTGCGTAGAAGTGGAAAGTTGACCAGTGAATCAGGCAAGCGTTTAAACTTTTTCGTTTGCTTTCTCATAGAAAGCTCTGCGATGGAAATAAGTTGAGTCTCAAGTTATCTTTATACGGTGAAGGCAGCAATGAAGAGAACACTCCTCCGCTGCCACGCACTTTGGATCACCGCTTTTCAAAATGTGGCTACCTTGTTCACCGGATGAATAAACGGGTGGATAAGGGATGGTTGGGTTGATGAATGGAGGCTTGGGTAAATGGAGTACCCAGTTCAATCAAATAGGGAGCACAATTTTATCAAAAAGGCATTCATGAACCAAACCACTGACCAGCGGACTCGCACGACACTCAATTGTGTAACAATGTTGGGGATCCGAATGACCTTTACGATTGCGTAGATGAGTCGTGGATAATTAAATCACCACAACTGATCGGATCGGGATCTCCCGCTCTTCCAGTACGGCTGTCCACATCGCCACTTGTTCACGACACATCTACTCACAAGACTGGCTTTAGCCATTGCAGTGGAGCTGCCTTTTCTTTCTCAACACCTTGTCGATTGATCCTGTGGTAGGGCTTATCCGGTTGGCACTGGATGCCCAAATAGTGTGGTACCCTCCTCCATTGTCTGCTGCTGACTCTTCCTGCCTGTAACAGGTGCGGATTTCTGGTCATCGTCCACAGCCACAGGACAGGGATCAACGCATCTATTCACCACTAATGCTGGACTCTCCTCTAGCGATGTCTGGTTGGGTTACTGAAGTGAAACAAGGCAAGTGAACTAAAGGTACCTACTGTAGCGCAAAATAATTCCACGTTGAAATTTCCCAACTGAAGAAGCAAAAAGTCTGCTTTAGACATAAACACTGTGATTTGACTCATATTTCAAATTTTCTTAAGATTTCTCCTAATTCGGGACACAAGAGTAGTCACTGTGACCAGGATGATGCGATGATTGATGTCATCATGGTTGGTAGCGCTTAATCCGAAGAAGATACTTGCAGTAGAATGACCTTTTCCACATTATGAACATTTAAAGGGACGGAGAGAGGGAAATAGTAGAAGGACGGGAGAGAGAATGTATAAACTATGGATCGAAAGATACAGAAGGCAGTTCTTGCCCTTTCTGCAGCAGTTTTATTCTTCTTTTCCATTGCCTATGAGGCCAGGCCTGTTAGACCAGCATTCGGAGTGCCGGGTGTCTTTGCTATCTCTACCGCTATATGGGTTGTGCTCTCCCTTTTTCAGACAACTAGTTATTTACATTGCGGGCTTCCTACATAACATATCAATAGTCTTTGACTACCACTGAAATGTGATTGTGGCCTGTGTATCGACAGTCATCTCCGCCGTTCCCTCGTTCTTTTGGATCGCCTACTGTGGAAATGTGATCCCACGTTAGTCGTCTTTCATTGCAACCGCTGCAATGTCACTCACAGTTGCTCCAGCTGACACGCTTAGCTTCGATCTGGTAACCAAGCACTGAAATGTTCAAAGGCTTCTTTATTTCCTCCCTATCTAGTCTCGTTTAATCCTGTTGGGGGTCTTGCCTTCCGTCATGTCTACAAGCCTTTTTGAAGTTGTCAAATAGGTCTTAATGATGTTTCTTTTACCTCTCCTTCAGCTGGTCGTAAGTGACAAGTCATTTATCACTTCATGTTCCACTGCATCATTTCACATCTCCTACTTTGATCTTCCAGCCTTGTGTAAAATAAGCAGAAACCATAAACAAGGTCATCATAGCCACTGAAAGTAATTCAATTCTGCTGATTGATTAGGCAATCTGCTCCCTGAGTCCGCTGCAAATCATGATGCCTGCAACCTTGAGGTGGTTGTTAACACACCACTGAAGCCATCACACTGGGTGATTGCACAATGGTCAAGTAAATTTTCAGGGTTCTCAAGAATCCCAACCACTGATCTCACGTTCTGCTGATGTCTCTCGGCTTTAGGCTAAGATAGACTAGACTAGGTGTCTCTTGAATTCAGCGATATTTATTGGTTCTCCTGACCCAAAATGCAAAACCTTACAGTTCTTTTATAAAGTATTCATCCTGATAGTCAATATGTGTGT
>NW_020170420.1:179390-181198 GCF_000524195.1 Echinococcus granulosus | reverse complement strand
ATATTAGGGGTACATGTCTCGCCTGCCTCACATGCTATGGTTATGGGATTAGCGGGAGTATAAATATGTATCACCGTATGATCACAACAAGATCTTGAGGTCCAAATTATTAAACGACATGGTCTCCTCTACTCTGCGCTCTGGCAGCTGCACTGATTTGATGGCTACTAGCTACACATGCTGGCATTGTAGCCATATTCTTACTAGTAAACGTGCAAGGAAAGAAGTCTGCAAAACAACTTGTCCAGCCCTCCTGACAGCCAGTTTAGCCAGCCTCCTTGGTGCTGTTAACATGGCTCTCTGCAAGGTGTTGAACACGGCGAGGATTGATGTGGCCACAGGCATTGTTGTTATGCATTGGGCTAACTTATGCATAAACAGTGTCCTCTACTACCACCAGGACCAGAGGACTTAATTCCACTCAATCATGGTCATGGTTATGGTCGTTGCAGTGTCTCTGGTCATCATCACCTTCGTCGGGAAGGTAGTTGGAGTAATCTGGAATCATTTAAGTCACGACATGTCTTCCCTTCGACCCTCCTCTATAACGCTGATCCACCCTACCCATCCCCGATAAACACTACCGATAAGATTTCTTACTCCGTAGGAAGTGCAGACGTGCAGTGAGGATCTGCCTCCACCCCCACCAGATGAGATGGACAGTTGAATGGTAACGGTGAAACTCACAATCACCGTTTCCATGGGCTTACTTGTCTCACTGAAGATGGGAAACTCCACCACTTATCTGAGTGTAATCACTGACCCACCACTTGTGAAGCTTGTGGTGCTGCTGCCACATCAACATGTGTGGACTGAGATATTGCTCCATTTGTTAGGTCAAGAAAAGGCATAACTTGATTTTGGAACTTCACATTTGCGACTAATGCTATCGCTTGGTGGCACTAGGTAGATTAGGATTTGCATCCAATTTGCGGTGTCTTTTGGTGTGCTAAGTGTGGCGGATCTACTCCAGAGGCGATGGGAGGATTGGGGTGGTAGCGAGGGTCGGGGGTGGAACATGATCCTAGAGGATATTGCGTTCAAGTCACACTTCGTACGATGCAGAACCGAAAGCAATGCGATCTACATTAAACCCAGGCGAGATTGCAAGGGACACTAAAAGCAGTCTCTACTTGTAATTTGCCTACTTTTCTGAGAAGACGGTGCTATTGAGTTCATCCTAAACAGCCTACTTTAAATCATGCACCATCAGAGATTGTGTCCTTTCTTCCGGTGTAAAGACTGATCAAGTTGACACAGAGTGCCTTCATCAGGTGGAACCTTTCACTGATGTCAGCTTCCAACTGCCCTAACTTCCAACGCGTGAGGATTTACGTCACTGTCATTCGCCGCAGCACAACAATCCACGTATATATGCACCAGCACTGCTGTCCTTCATCCCATTCCACTACGTCTAGAATGGAGACAAGTGTGGACTATGGCAAGTGCAAATACACAAGGGATCCACAATCGCATGTAATAACACTGCCATTACAATGAGCACCAAATTAACCTCGAAGTCCCGCTTTTGGTGTGAGCACACTGAGGTGGTTTCAGATATTTATTTCCTTTGAATGCGTCTTTTGCCTCAGGGTAGAATGAGTGTCACTAAGGCAAAGCGAGGATACGGGTACATACATTTGCTTGGTTATTGGCGAGTCGTCACAATAAGAGAGGCGCTGCTAAATGAACTTGTAACAGGAGTAAGTTTTTTAAGGGTCGAATGGAGTGAGAGAGGAGAAGGGTAAGGAGAAGGAAGAGGGGTAGGAGGAGGATGACGTTTGAACTGTGGATCAGAAGATTACGTG
>NW_020170420.1:171396-179290 GCF_000524195.1 Echinococcus granulosus | reverse complement strand
CCTGAAATATGATGAGAAGTGTTGATGAGCCTGGCAATCATGCCGACCTAGGGAAGGAGCGTCTGGTCATCCTCCATGATTCTCGTTTGGCTATCTGACATTAGGTAAAGGGATAGAGAAAATCCTCTTTATAAGAATCCTCACCGCCTCTTAGCAGAATCGTGGTCAAGGGTTGGAGTGGCGATGAGCTGTCACACCATCTGGTTAGCTGCACTTGCGTTGGGGCTAGTCAGCGAATGCCAAGGTGTAATAGTATCGTTGCCAATGAGCGTGTTTGCATATTTTGATATGACGTGGGAGTAGAATCTGCTCGTTCTAAGGTTCCTAACTGAACAGTTTGAGGGGACAGACAAAATGACCTGAATACACCTAGCTAGTGAAAGTGGTGGAAGAATTCAAGACTCCCTGCATCGCCTTATGTCTCCATTTACAATTGACTCTGCACGTATGCGAGTAAGGTGAGTGTAATATCCCCAAGGCCTCACGTTTCACCACCCTGCTGATTGATTAGACAATCTACCTTCTGAGCCTACTGCAAATCATAATATCTGCAACCTTGATGTGGCTGTTTATCACATCACTGAAGCCATCACACTGGGTAATGGCACATTAGTCAGGCAAATCTGCAAGGTTTTAGAGAATTCAAACTACCGATCTCATATTCTTCTGCTCTAGCTGGTTGGGATTTATCTTGACATATTGTCTCTTGAAAACAGTTACGTTTATTGGTTTTTCTGACCCACAATAGGATAATTTCGTGTAAATGTGTTTCACTCTGCGGTCGCAGCGAGATGTCCGATTTTCAGATGGTACAATGATATGACCTTTTCAAACAGGCTGCTTTAGGGTCTACTTCGTGACACAACTGCAAAGTGTAGAGAGGGATTCGTTTAATATCCATCTAAAGATGCCTTTTGGTGCGCTGGGAGTGGTGGAATAAAATCCTAAAATTTAGTTCTACTTTAAGGAAGGAAGAGGGCATGATTGGGGTGGCGAAGGTGGGTGGTGTAACAGGATTCTAGAGGAACTTGCATTCAATTCGCTTTTCATAAGCTGTGGAATTGAAAGCAATACCACCTACATTCAACCCAGGCAAGATTGCAAGGGACACTAAGAGCAGTCTCTACTTGTAATTTGCCTATTTTTTTTGAGAAGGCAGTACGATTGAGTTCCTTTTGAACAGCCTGCTTTAAATCCTGCATTATTAGGTATTATGTCTACTGTTCCGGTGTAAAGACTGATCAAACTGACACAGGTTGCCCTCATCATGTGGAACCCTCCACGAGTGTCAGCTTCCAACTTCTCGCACTTCCAATAAGTGAGAAATTCGGTCATCGTCTTTCGTTGCAGCACCGCCAATGCTACCCTTCATCCCGTTTCACGATGTCTCGAACGGGGGTCATGTGTAGGCTGCGAAGTGCGAAAACACACGGAACCCACAGCCGCCTTTATTAACACCTCTCTTACACTAACCATTAAAATAACTTAAAAGACCTGCCATTGATGTGAACACGCTAACCATGGCTTTCACAGTTATTTGCTTTTAATGCATCTTTTACCTCAAAGTAGAAGAGGCGTTACTGAGGCAAGGGGAGGATGCGAGTACATACGTTCACATGGTTCGTTTCGAACTTCACCTTTGTCTGAGAAATCCCTATCATCCCTGGCGTCGTCTGACGAGCTGTGTCATGGTTGTGCCAGTATTATAACCCACCTTTCGCTTCTACTCTAACTTGAAATACATGTAAGCTACCGATCTCTCATTTTGTATTTGTTTTGCCAGGACTGCCAGATAGGCGTTGTTATCAACGCACAGGTGATGTGAGGGAATGGTGTTATGGTGATGGGAGTGGGTATCTGGCGCATAATTACAGACCTGTCACTTGTGTGGCTCGTGTGGTTGGTGGTGCGTCAACGTGTGGAAAGTGGGATGCGGCTGTATTTTTCTGGTGAAGAAAGAAAATATGATGAGCATTTGTGGTTAATGCTTCTGACAGATCGTGGCACTGGTGGAGTGTCAAGATGGATCAAATTTATATTCATATAACAGGACCGTTTGATACACATAGAGTGGCACAACAAAGCACCCGAAAACACGGATTTTCCGTGGAAGGAAGGAAGTGGGTGGCCGAAGACCACCAATGGGTTTCACCTTCAAGTGACAATTCGAGAACTACATAGACAAGACAAAACGCGATATACACTGAGTCTGAACAAGATTACAAGGGACTCTCAAATCAGCTTAGAATTGTGAGTTGTCTAATTCCTGAGAAGACAATGCTATTGAGATCTCCTTGACCAGCCTGTTTGGAAAGCTTGTATCTACGTAGATTTTATTCAGCTTTGCGGTAGATAGACCCCTCTAGGCTGTATTAAATGTCGCCGTGAGACTAACCACCTACAATTTTGTGCTGGTGACAGTTCGTGTCGTAGCAGGTGCGGGGTGTAGTTTATCGGTCATCACCACTTCACACTATTCCTTGTAGTTATTTACCAACAATGCTACCTTACCCTCTGCTCTACAGTGTCTGGAACGGAGAATGGGGCAGTCTACGGTGTGTTCACACACGTGAACCTACTACCACGTTTAGTAACACCGCTATGCTGCTTCCCATAAATAAACTCAAAATGTTCCTCTTCTGACCTGAAGGCACTTGCATTGGTTGAAATTCTATTTTTAATCGAGGCATTGCTTTGCTTGCTACAGAAGGAGAGCTCGTGAGGCAAAGAGAATGTGCTAATATTTACGTTTCTCTGTTTAGTGGCACGTCGCCAGAACAAGGCACGTGCTCTGAAATGAACTTGATGTCGGTGTGAGTATATAAAGGGGCGAATGGAGTAAGAGAGCAAAAGAAGAAGAAGAGGTACAAGGTGGAGGAGGAGCAGGAGCAGGAGAGGAGGAGGACGTGTGATCTATGGATCAAAAAGTAATGCACATAGTCTTTGCAATTGCAGCGACGTTTCTGTTCTTCTTCGCTATTAGCCATGGCAGCTGTAACTGTGAGGGTAGCATTATGCCGGTGCCTTCGCTTTGCTTATCACGAAGTGACAGGTGCTCACCTCTTGACATTGTGAATGCGACTGATCTCGGTTATCGCGCTGCCATGATTCTGTGCATACTTCTTTGAAGTCTTCTATTGACAAGATATTGCAGATATCCTCACCTTCAATACCCCTGCCAAGTGGACACTAAAATTCCAAGCGAAATTGCAGAAATACCACCTCATGAAATTGCCAAATTAACGGGTGCTGCAGTGAGCTTGAGGATCGTGGAAATTGGGATTTTGTGCTTTGCTACTTCAAAGATCCATGATCACCCGATTCAACAATGCGACTACCTCGTTTAACGGATCTTACTGTCCTCGTCACGTACTATCAACACTCCTTCCTGCACAGACAATCGAGAATGCCCACTGCACTCTCTACTGATTGGCATTTTAGCCAACTTCGGTTGGTTTGTTCTCATTTAAGCCGCACTTATTTCACTCAAACGGGAAACCTGAAACATCTTTATCCGCCAGATCTAGCCAGAAATTTCGATCTACTGAAATGACATTAGCAGGAATAGTTGATGACAAAGTTGGAAGAAAATGCCGTGAGAGCAGGCAATCAAAGCACAAGGCGATCGGAGGGAAGCAGATGGCTAATATTGCATTGGCGAGAGCGTCAATGTTGCACATTATCAGAGTTGCTGAAAAAACGTGGCACAGGCTATTTCTCCAATAATCTCACTTCAAACCGGATTTCAGGAAACGCTTTAATGAAAACAAATTTAGCTTCAGAGACAGCAAAAGCCTTTTGCCTTCGACGTTTTCAGCCCAAAAGTAGGATAAAAATTTGTGCTCTCGGTGCCCACCCTGAGCATGTTGGAAAACAGCTTCTTTCTCCTCAACTTATTCATACCCTACGTCCATAATGGATTTTTACTTTAAAGCTGCAAATGCTAACCTGAACTGTGACAGTCGGCGTCCTCAAATAGCCTAGGACCGACCAGAGGAGTCTTATCAATTCAGTGGTGTGAATGGACGAACACCGTCGGTGCCAAGTTTAATGTGCTGCACGTTTGACTGTATTACGTCGTCATTCATTTTCGCGGTAACCAATCCTGCAAACTTGTGAGCTTCCCGTCCCTCACACCTATCAACTTTCAGGCATGTCTGAGTTAGGTTATAAAATCACATGCAATGTCGAAATAGCTGCTGCAATTAGACCTGGATAAGCACCATTTACACAACGATCAGGGCGGAGGTAGGCGCATGGAAATTCATTCAAAGCATATTGCGTAACACTAACCAAAAGGAATCAATAATTTGCACCAAAGCCGAAGCATCCAGTGACGCACACAACTTCGTGAAGCAGAACTCTGAGAAGAGTCAACTGGGAGGTGTCTTAGTGATGTCGAGAATGGAGGGTTGTTCATGCGAATCGGAGTCGTGTGAGTACAAAAGCCGTTTCTCATAGCAGGTGGGATGAAGGAAGTGAAGAACTGAAGAGTCATTGCATTAAGCTGAAACGCAGTTGGCCAGTTCTCTCGACTTCTCCAGTTGATTGAGTTGCGGCATAATTGTACTTGTTACCCCAATCTGTGGTGATGCAATTATGAATTTTAATCGTGAAAGGAGGATCTGCCTGAATGTGATACATTCTGCAACATAATTTGCACAAGTCATTTCTTGAAAGTGCATCCTACTGCGCCTCCTTTGACTGCTGCACTACAATTATCCGGGGAAATGTTGGAGCATGACAACCGAGCTGGGCTAAATCTACGGTGGCCTCGATTAGGTGGTATGCTGTGATGGTGTTAGATACGAAAGAAGTAGTAGAGAGTGCTGTACAAGCTGGTTGACGTATGTCTCTGTTTCGTGACGAGGCACCCCAACAAGCACCAGCTTTTCACTAATCGCCACAAAATGGCATGGCAGTGAGGTAGGTGGCATCAAAAACATCAGAAACTTTCTTTGAACATGTGGGAGAAGTTGCCTTCTGAGAGATGGTCTCGATTGTCCTTGTAAACACAACTTCATCGCTTGTGCTGATTTAATGATCCATGATCCATCTTTACAAATGTGCGTGTCGTCAGGAGGAAAGACAATAAAATTGCCACCTTTTGGATGAGCTGATATGATCGCCATGACGGAGTAGTGTGAGATTTCATTAGCCAATATGTTAGCACATGGATACCATCTTAGAGGACTTAGGCTACCGATTTGATTGGATAGTGGATATGAATTACCCACACATTCATCAGTACATCTATCCAATCCTTTATTTCTTCATCCATCCATTTGCTTATCGATGCTGCATCCATCTATTATTTCATTTCGTATTTATCAGTCCCCCATCTCCCCATCAACTCCATATATACCTGATTTTTAGACCTTCCTCACTTCATCCTCCAATCCACCTATCTACCCATCTTGAAACCCTCCTTTACATCTGTCTACCTAAATATCTCTACATATCTACTCATCTGCCTTCCTTCCAATCCACCTACCTTTCCACTGATTCCCTGCATGCAGTTACACTGGCCTATTCCCTTATTTGCCAACACCTTTAGCCATGAGACCAGGCGCCTTCATTGCAGTCACCGGGTCCACCGAAGCGAATTCACACGTGGCCTACACAGTGTAGCTGTAATTTCAGCCTGTTATCGACAGCAATTACACGCACACCTGGAGAGGGGTATTACCTAGAAGGAACAGCAACTTAATTACTTTCAGCTGTCACATCAATCCCAAGCCTATTTATTGAATTGCAATCAGTATCAGTGGTAAGTGGGCTAGTGCTAACAATTGCCAAATTAAAGCTCATACTTTAAGAAGTTTGCAGGAGGCTGGAATATCAAAAGGAAGGAGGTGGAATGATACAAGGAAAGAGCAAGAAACAGACGACTGCGTACATTTAAGTGAATGTGTAAAATAACATCACAGCATTACCGAGACTTTTATTTAACCGACAGAAAGGGGCATGTCGGTCTGTGGGAAGAGCCGTCCATGGAGACAAGGAAAGGAGGCAATACAAGGTGGAAGAATGCAGGCCTTTGCGAGCCTTAGTGTTTGGCTGTTAGATCGAAGATAAGAATGCCAGAGAGAGCAACCATGAGTGTCATTGCTGTCGTTGCAATAATAATTGAGCCCAGAGTACGATGGAGATGACTGCCAATGCACACGCTGCGACCATACTCCAGGAGTAGTCAAAAACTACCAGGAGGATGAAGAGGATGCTTGCAACAAGGACAATGAAACCGACTCCCATGACAGACCCAGGCGCCACAGACGATGCCGAGGACGAACAGTAACACTGCCACGAGTGCAAAGATTGCGCACATCACCTTTCCTCTCCTCCCCATCCTACTCCTTCTCCTTCTCTTCTAGCTCCATTCGTCCCGTTATATATTAATACCTAGGTCAAGTTTAATTCACAGCACGTGTCTCACCCTAGTGAGGCGCCATCAATAATGATGCGTAAATGAGTGCATCTTCACTTTGCCGCAGTGATTCTACTTCTGTCCTCAGGCGCACGATGCTTCAAGGGACCATCACAAATGGCAATCAATGTGAAAGCACATAAGGAGACCTTTTGAAATACTAGGATGGGGAACTTCACAGCGGTGGTAATGAGCACAGCAGTAGGTTCCGCTTGTGTGCACTGGACGCGGTCCACTTCATTTCGCAGTCCAGACACCTTGGGGCAGGCACGGTGGTGAGTAGCATTGTTGGTGAATATCTGCAAGGAAGAGTGTAAAGTGGTGATGACCGATGACTTAAATGTTGCATCTACAGAAAGTGCGAGCAGTCAGTACAAGACATTCTCATGGAGAACTCAACCTCACGAGTGCATCCAGTGAACATCAGGTGAGTCTTCCAACCTCGACAGTGGATTCAATTGCCTTGGTTCCACGCTTTCGAAGCAGTCTGTTTATGGAGAACTTACATGTCCTGGCTGATTTGAGTCACCTCATTAAAACACTTTGATATTGTGTGAATGGTGTTTCCCCCGCTTTTCACTTTTTGAAGTGTCACCTAAAAGCAGAACCCCCTGATTGTCCGTTAAGCCTAAGCCTCTGCATAGTGGTTGTAATTTGTGGCGTGCTAGGGGCACTCAAATGCTTCGTTTAATGGACACAGACCCAAAACCTTACTACTCCCACACCCAATTCCACAGTCTGGGAGAAGCACTAATTGTAAATGCAAAATTCCATCCTCAATTTATAATCAATCTTTGCCATGTCAATGAAGCAACATCTCAGTCCATGCAAGTTGATGAGTTGGCAGCAGTCCTATAAGCCACATAACTGATAGTTCAGTGATTTCGCGAAGCATATCAGTGAACTTTCCCAACCCCTCTGCGATTGATGAGTCTGCCGGAAGGGTGGCTAGTTGCTTACCTTAGCCTTTCACATAGACACTACGTCTGGTGGTGAGGGGTGGTGATAGACCCCTACATAGTGTGTCCACTTGCTCCTCGCCATGGAAGGCTCGCAGTTGAGGAACGGAGGCGGGAGAGGATTACACGAGGCAAGACAAGGCAAAGTGAAAGTGAAGAAGCCTTTGAGCAATTCAGTTTATGTTTACCAGATCGACAGTAAGAAGAGCAGTAAATGCAATGATATAAGACCAGAGTCGTTGCACTGTCACATGGTAAAAGGTCCCAACGATGGAGAGAACAGTAGAGGTGATTGCCAATACACAGGCTATCGTTGCACTGCAAAAGTGGTTAAAATAAGTTAGAGGATGAAAATTACGCCTGCGATGCGGATAGTCAAATCGGCACCTTTCACATGGTAATAGGCATGCTGAAGGCAAGTTTTACTTACAACGCTACCTTGACAGTCCCATCCATCCTGGTGATGACAAGGAAGAACAGAGGTGCTGCCGTAAAGGTGACAATCAGT
>NW_020170420.1:149362-171296 GCF_000524195.1 Echinococcus granulosus | reverse complement strand
TCACACCTTCCGACGATCAGGTTGAATACTTTACACTAAAACTGCAAGGAGCCGATTCCTGTAGCTGATCCTAAGATACACCTAGTCTAGCCTGTCCTAGCCTAAAGAAGCAAGAGATTAGCAGAGTGTGAGATCGGTAGTTTGGATTCTCTAAAGCCTTGCAGATTTGCCTGAATAATATGCAATCACCCAGTGTGATGGCTTCAGTGGCGGGATAAACAACCACCTCAAGGTTGCACTTATCTTGATTTGCAGCAGACTCAGGGAGTAGATTGCCTAATCAATCAGCAGGGTGGTGAAATGTGAGACTGTGGGGAGATTTCACACACCGTGCTCTCGTATGTGGAAAGAGTCATTGATAAATGAAGACGGAAGAAGATAGAGTGAACCTTGAAGTTCTCCACCCCTTTTCACGAGCTAGATGTAGTCAAGTCTCTGTCCCGCTACATGGCAGACAAAGAGATCCTTCACTTTATTCAGATAAGAACTTTAGAAGGAGCAAATTCTGCCAACACGCTAAATCAAAATATGCACAGTGCTCGATGGCAATAATACTATTTCACCTTGGCATTCCCTAACTAGCCTCAATGCAGGTATGACCAACCAGATGGCGTGACATAGCTCATTGTCACTCCAACCTCCGTTAGCAGTTCTGTTAAGAGTTGGTGAAACTCCTATAGAGAAGCAGTTTCTTTATCCCTTCACCCCATGTCAGGGAGGATGACCAGGCTCTAACCCTTCCTGGTCTACATGATTGCGCAACTCATCAGCACTTCTCGCTGGATTTCCGGGTGATAAAGATTAGAAAATTTTATATCAAAGGTGAAAGGGCAGTTTCACGGGTAGTAGGTAAGAAATAATGACAAAGAAGCATCTATACGGTGTAGGAATGGACAGCTAAAGAGGGCTTGTCAGTGGCTATTGCCATTTCTCTTAGTCCTGACGAGTTGTTCAATGCCTCCTTCGGTATCCGTGCCAGTCTTTCCATCTCCAACTGCATCTGTCTGGTGACATTGAAGGAGCCTCACCGAAACGTGAATAAGTCAATTGGAGAGATCATCCGTCAGACTAATTGAAAATAACTTGACCACCATAAAATATATCAAATGCTATTGAGTAGATGCTATCTCCCGAGATAGCACAAAACATCACACTATTTTCTCTGGTCTCCTCATGAACCCGCAGAATCCGACGCTAGTAAGACAACTCTGACATTGTCGACTTATATTTACTCATATTCACGATAAACACGCTTTACCCTAATAGGAACCTATAGAACCTTTATCTGTCATTTTTTATCCAGAAATCCTTTGCTACTAAAATGATATTAGCTGGAGCATATAATGACAAAGTTGTAATAAAATGCAAATTATACAAGAAATCAAAGCACAATGAGATTGAAGGGGAGCTGGATTGAAACTAAACCACAAACTACCCATCACAGCTGGTACTGCACTGAACGCTGAGGTGGGGACTGTGCCGATTCTCAAACTCACTACTGCTGCTTTGCAAATTCGGATATTTCATGTCTCGGAGTTTCTTTAGTATTGTATGCCCTTTTACTACCTTTAATCAGCCTTTAATGCCATCTCTCACCCAAGGTAATTGACGATAAGAGTATCTGCAGCCTCTTGTCATTAGTAGGCATCAAAGCTGCTGAAGCAGAAAGAGCAGGCACTTTCAGTTCATTTTGCCATTGTGGTAGAGCAGCTCAGAAGTCGATGCTGCTAGCAGAAAAGTTAGATTATAGATAGGTTAGGACTCTCACGATTGATTCGGTTATAACGTAAGCCACTGATTTTGCTGACGGGGAGTTACCGTGGCAGCAGGTGGCCCGAATTTTCTCAAGGTCACCGACTAGATAATCAGTTGATTAGCTCATTAGAGCAGACGTCTTCGTTGGTTGACAACTTGTGTACGAATAAACACGGAGCTGTAACTAGCTGGGCAGTGGAGGCTGTCAGATCCTGCATCTGGGCCGGTGTCACTTGGTCAGCTCAGTTGCGCGTGCTTGTGATAACTGGTTGACCATGGTCCTCGAGTCGCACTTCTGGTGCAGCTAACACCGTCCCAGCCAATCAGAAGGGGCTGTTCCCAGGATGTAAAGAATTGAAGAACTGAAAGAGAGCGCTTTTCTGGATCCACAGATTTCCATGGAGAGCTTAAGAAAAAAATATGCAATGTGCCATGCCATGTTCTGTCTAGGATGTAGCTCGCCCCAATTTCATGAAAATTTGTAGTGACTTGTTTATGTGCCTCGTTATGGACCATGGACGTGCGTCAGGCGTTTGAGCTTAAATGGGTTGGCAGGCTTTAAAATTTCTTACAGCAGTAGTGTACAGCGTTTAAAAGAGGTGCAGCAGAAGAATTCGCTATCTAGATAAGAAAAGGTGTCATCGTGAAATGGGTGGCATGAAAAATTTCCGGTAATGCCAAGCCTAGATGCTAACTCAGGAACTCTTCCTCTACGACCATCCTCGAGGTCTGCTCCACGAGATCGTGTGCGCAACTGGGATGTATTGGCATTGATGCAACCTTACTTAATTGTGATTTGACGGTGTTACGCACATTCAATTGGACGTGGCTTCAAACACCCACCTTTATCCTGATTAATGTATCTAAAGGTCGTTTTCTAATTTGTGCGAATACAAGTCTAATAGAGGCTGATTATAGGTTAATATGCATAATTTTTTGGAATTTTAATTAGTGGATGAAGCTTTGAAGGGAAGGTGGATCTGAAATTAACGTGTAATGCGCCTTGTGGAGGAAGAACTTGTTTTCCAGCCTGCCCCCGGTGGATACCAAGAACACAACCTCATTTTACGCACAAAATAAAGAAAAGCCTAAACCAAAATAATGTACTGCTTTACACGCTCAATAGTAAATCATTGGAAAAGATCAAATGAATCCTCTTTGGAACGAGATAATTTGAGTAATATTTAGTGTCTGATTTGTTTTAGTAATTAGAGTTGGGATTTATAGAAGCTGGAAATAAGTTGAAGAGATCAGAAAAAGGAGAATAAAACGAGGCGAAATTTAGTGAACTCTTAATGCTCTCCCGTAAACAATAAAAACTGCTTTATTATTGTTGCAGCGATGTGTTGTAGACGGAATGCTTTTGACTCCGGTACGCATGATTATGAGAAATGGAAATGAGAGAACGGTAGCCAATATGTGTTCCAAGTAAGTGCCAAAAAGAATGGTAAAGTCGACCTCTCCTATAACCGATTCACAGCTCCAGAAGGCAACGCCAGAGATAATCGGCATTTTTAAGAAAAGTCTGAGTTTTAAACAAACTATTAGTAAAAGAAATTTGTTGCTTTTTGCGTAGATTTCGGCGTCAGCATCAGTGGTGGTTTGTCCAACGCTTTATCAGGAAATGGACTCTCAAATTCCGCTAGCAACCTGCTCGCTAAGGGTCTATCCTCTCGTCAACCCCTCACGGTCAGTAAAGGAGGGAATTCAAACACCGGTCTGACCCACTGGTTATTTTGGAGCTCCTACCTATCAGCAGAATTATTAACTCATTCTCCAGCTCACCAGACTCTCGGCGAACTTAAAACCCCATTTGTTGATGTTAGGGGCGTAAAGTATCATAGGCACTGACGGGTTGAAGCCAGAATGCTCATGACGCCCATCTGGCCGTCAATGCTAAATAAAGACCGAATAGAAAAATAATAGCCGACACATATAAGATGGTCCTCCTACGCAGTGAAGTGTGTTTTAAAGGGGGGTGCCTAAGGAAATAGTGGTGTTGACCTCTGGAATAAAGGATCGGCAGCTACAAGAGATGACGCCAGAAAATAGGGTGAGACAGGTATAGCACGAATGCGAGCAAACAAAAATTGGAACTGATAGGTTTGTCTTGATCTTTTCCTCTTCAATGGCGGTCAAGGCGGAAGTAGCGAAAACTATGTGGTTGTTTGGTGTTATCTCAGAAGGTACCATCTGATCAGCCTCATATGTCATGTATTTTTAGAGGTTAAGATATACTTGCCTCCAGGAGAATCAGGAAGTGACACGGAGTAGTAGTATCGATGAGTGGAGAGTGTGTTGGGTATTTTGTTTCCGCGTGGGTTCAAAAACTGCCCCTTTAGGAATCCTTAACTAAATAAAATAAAGGATCTCATGGTGAGCCAAAAGGCTGGACAAGCACAAATGCCTGTCTACGTATGACTGATGATGATGGCGGAGGACCTCAAGGGCCACCGTATTACCTTCCATCACCCTATTTTTGGTGACTCATGGCTAGCAGAGAAGAGCTGTGTCTCCACTGCAGTCTCACGCTTCACCCTTCTGTTGGTTGATTAGGCAATCATCTCACAGAGCCGTCGATCGGTCAATCACCCTGCTGCACCTCTTGATGTGTACAACGATGATGTGGTGGTTTACCACAGCACTAAAGTCAACACATTGAGTCACTGAACATTCGACAGACGATACATCAGGTTTTTTGAAAATTTCACCCACTAAGCACGCCGTGAGTGAGAAAACTGTGAAATTTGTACGCAAAGGAATTTAAACGTTTGGCAGTCGATCCAACGCCTGCAAAGAAATGCAGTTTATTGGTTGCTTCCACTATGGCTACCCTTCAATCACTTTATGCTTTCGTTGCTTGTCCATTTCGCATTTTTCATATACTCTGCTCTTGACTACCCCTATTTCTCTACAATTATTTCGTTCCTGATAATTTTGTAAATACGACTTCACTTTCGGTATAATATCACCTGATCTTTATCCACTAAAACTCGATGGAAAGTGTTGATTAACCACAAAATCGAGCTGACTAGTGTAGCTGGAGCCAGGTCATTCGCAATGGTTCTCATTCGACTGTCTGAAGCAAAGCGAAAGGGTCTAGGAGTTTTCACAGTATCTTACCAACATTGATCGGGGGTTGGATTGGCAATGAAGTAAGTCGCACTATCTAGTTAGTCATACCTGAGTTGAAGCTAATCAGGGGGCGATAACGGTGTAGTAATATCGTAGATTGAGAGCTTGTGTTGGTATTTTATTCTGATGTGGAACAATTCCTAATTAAACAAGTCGAACGGTGAGTGCTTTCTCTCTACATTCCCAAGTTTCGCCTTCTTGCAAACTGATTAGGCAATCTCCTCTTAGAGCTGTCAATCCGTTAATCACCCTGCTGCACCTCGCGATGAGTGGGACCTTGAGGTTGTTGTTTTCGACGCCATTGAAGTCATCTCAGTAGGTTATTGCACAGTGATAAAGCAGTTTTACTAGATTCTTTAAAATCTTAGCAACTATTCTCCCATTTGGCTGCTTCCACTGCCTGAGATTAGGCTAGGTGCTTCTTGAAAACACCTGCTTTCTCTAGTTTAGCGTTCTAAAATGAGATAAGCTTGCGGTTCTTATGCGGATATTTAGTCCTTGTAGTGGAAACACATTAACTTACCGATTGGAAAGCATGTGATTCATCAGCAAGAAGTGGCAAATTTCAGACTAGGTGTGAATGTTACCTCTGCCGCACATTGAGTAATCAGTTGAGCCGCCTAAATTTATTTGAGGCAGAGCACGTTAATCTCTCCTCTTCCAAGGCGTTCCCCAACTCCAATCTGATGGACAGTAATTCCATAGTGTGAAGTGATTGCCTTGCGTCATTTTGTCCTTTGCGTATTAATAATGCCACTTCTGTGCGTGCCTGTAACCCCACTAGATGTAATAGAGGAGCAAGAGGCAAAAGGAAACTCACAATCACCCTTTTCTAAGGCTCATCTTTTTCAGTAATGATGGGAATATACATCAATAAAATGTGAACAATGACTCAAAACAACATCATAAAATGGCTATAGACATGTATTAAAATCTCTTAGAAGCGTCACACGTAAATGCAAAAGCTTAGCCTCATTTCATGGTCTTTCTTGACCATGAAAATATAGTCGCATCTCAGATCCCACATGCTGTTGTAGCAGCAACTCCACAAGCCACATAATTGCTGCATCAGCAAGTACGCGTAAGTTGGCTTTGTATTATTACATGATTGTTGAAACAGTTGAGCATACGGGAAAGGTAATTGTATTTCATCTGTGCCTTTCTGTTCTCTACTGCACCTGGTGGGGATGGGGGCAAACCCTCACTGCGTGTCTGCAGCTTCTAAGGACTAGGTAAGCTTAGCGGTGGGAGACAGGAATCCACCACTTCCAGCTAGGATCATAGACACGAGCGCCAGAAGCGTGGCAAGCTATACTACTGAATTAGTGTTTATCGAATCAAGGTGGGACAAAGTCAAGTGAAGTTATGGGGTATGCTGGGACTGGGGAAGAATGTGTCGTGTCTCAAATGACTTCGGGCAACTCCAGCGAACAACCCTACTAGAGTGAGGATGACCAGATACACTGCAACGGCCACTGTCATGATCGAGATTAAGGAAGACCAAGTCTACTGGTAAAAGACAGTAGTCGTGCCGAAGATAGCCGCACACACAACAGTAAGGTGACAGGGGATTTTCAAGACATGAAGTATCTGGATTCGCAAAGCGGTAGTCAGTATGAGAATTGGCATGATTTTGATCTCTTGTCTATACTAGTTTAAAGACGCGAAGTAGATCACAATCCACACAATCTCAGTTGTATCCTCGCAACCCACACAGCCTACGGGAAGAGTTGAAAAGCAATCCACAACGCTTTGGAAAGGCGATTTCAAGGTCGCAGTCAAATAACAGTTATAGAATAGAAAGCTGTTTGCTGCAAAGTTTGAGGGTAAAAGCGAGTTATGACGAATAAAACACTAGAGTAATGGAATGCGGGGTGTCCTCTGGGATTTGCCTTTACGCCACTTTCTCAGCGGGCATATTTTGGCCTACGCTTCAGTAGCTCATTTACAAGTGGCACCAGGTAAGGTGATTGCTATAGCTCAACAGCACCACATGGAAGTGCTGGGAATTTCATTGAGGAGGTCATATTAACAAGTTTAAGTGTGAACGAGGGCGCAGTTGATATGTCACTCGATCCTCAACAAAGGAACTCCTGCCTGCTCAATTGCCTGCCGAGACAAACTTTAAGTGCAGTGACAAATCACTGTCGTATAACTAGCACCTGAGTTTAGAAGTTGGGTTCAGGTCATGTAAATATGAGAATGAGCAAAATATCCTGCTACTGATGCCACTACCGCTTAAAAGTGCCAAATTAGCCGGTGGGTCAGTCGAACGTTTTAACTGCCTTGTTTGCTGACTGCCCAGCTTGTTTTCTCACAGTCACCTCTGAGATGAGGATAGGTAAAATCTAGAGCTTTGATTGTACATCAAGCGTGCCATTGAAGAGAGGAAACCTCTACTACTAGCAAGGTCTTTGAATCTCCCCAAACTTTTCCTAATCTCATCACCACACACTACCACCCCTCCTTCCTGCAGACTATCGCAAGGAGGATTGAGATGAAGTGTACTGCTTTGACTTTTGTCTGGCATTTGGACCTCCCTTGAGAGGTTCCCCAACTCCTTAGCTTAGATAGGCTGTATCATCTCGAATGAGTATGAACTCCAACGTGGTATCTCAATGGCAGTGTTAGGGATGAGATGCCACTTAGATCCACCGGTATGCCTGTGCAGAGCCAGTTACAGTGTAGAGGGAGTAGGGGATTTGCACTGCTCCAAGGATCAGCTGGATGGTAGATGTGACTATTCCTTATCTCACTTACGTGGACTCAGTGCTCCTCTATCATCTCTCTCCGTTAGGCTTCGGTTATACTGTTCAGGAGTGGGAGGTTTTGTCACTAAGAGATTCTGAAACACTTTGTGTTCTCACAAAACAGTGTTTACTTCCCTCATTCACCCCAAAACTCACCGAGTGATATGCGTTACAAGCGTTCTGTGAGAGAGTCGCCTTCTGCTGCCCAAAGTTAAGGAGAACAGAGCGGCAATACTACTGTGCAGACAGTCAGCCTTGAGAGTAGGTGTGCGACGTAAAGAAAGAGTAGTGGCTATAGATATACCGGGAGAACCGGTAAGCTTGACGAAACTATTTTAATCTCACTAGTTATGCATTTATCCCACTATCCATTAATTCATCTATCTATTCATTCATCCATCCCATAATTCACATATCTATCCACCCATTCCGCATACATCACCCTATTAATCCACCCTTCTACATGATCACCTACCTTTAAACCTCCCTCAAGGTCCTTTTCAACTATCTCTGAGTATATACTCTCCCGTCTTCCTACCCATCTACCTACCTACCAATTGCCTACTTACCATTACAATGACCCATTCCCTCATTTATCAATACCAAAAGGCATTAGATCAGGCACCTTAGTCTGTAGTCGCCCAGTCTTTACAAGCAAGACCATGCCTGGCTTCAACTAAGAGTCCTCATAATTTCACGTAGATGCCCTCAACAAATGTGTCCACAACTAGAGAGACATGGCAGCAAAAACATCTCGGCATCTATGATACATAAGTGGCTGCCACCTCAATGGTGACTTAAATCGTGTGCTTTGCTAAATTTACACAAGGCTGGCAGATCAAAGGACAGGAGACAAAATGACTCAGGTAGGAAGCAAGTGACACATGACTGACTACTTTCATTCAAATGATTGTGCGACCTAGGGAAGAAGCAAAAGTGTAAAATAACACCCCAAAATTTACATGAATTTGACCAAATCAGAGGGCATGCTGACTTGTGAGAAGAGTCGTCCATCAAGACGACGAATGGAGACTATGCTTCAGTGTCTGATCGTTAGATCGTTGATGAGACTAACCGACACAGCAACCGTGAGTGCAATTGCAGAGGCTGCATTAATAGGCGACTACATTTTTCTCATGTCCGGATAGTAGGTGATCCCAGTGAAGGAGAGGACTGTGGAGATGACTGCAAATACACAGGCTGCGATTCTACTGCAAGAGTTGTCACATACTAGCAGGATGCTGAGAACAAAGCTATCAATGAGAACAACCAGACCGGCTGTTAAGAGGAGACCACCAGTCACCTTGGATTCGGGGTAGCGATGACACTTGGCACTTAAAATTCTGTCCCCACAGTTCCAGTTACCATATCCAGTGACGAAGAAGAAGAGGAACGCTGCCACGAATGCAAAGATTAAACACATCACCTTCCAAGCCATAACTTACATGTCCTCCTCCTCCTTGTACTTTTTCTCCTTCCTTTATTCCTCCCTTTATATCCTCCCATCTGGGTCAAGGCCATTCCACAGCACGTGCCTCAGACGACTATAACTGCGAATACTACCGCTTTCCTGCATCTGAAGCTAAAGAGGGAGAGGGGGGGGTTCCACCTCACAAGAGCATCCAGTAAACACCAGAGGAGTCTTTTCACCACTGCGGTTTAGGCAATCCCTATGGGTACACGTTATCAATGGGGGCTGTTGTAGGAACACTCAAAAGCACCGCCTTCTCGGGAATAAAGCAACCCACTAATCTAGACTGATTTTAGGGCCCCATGTAATCCTAATTAGGCTCGATATGGATCGAGTTACTTTTATTTATGTAGTTTGTGAAGTGCTAATTAAATGAAGAGTCTTCTTACGGTCTACCTCCCTTTCCCACACTTCTCCCTTCTGTAGTATGTTCAAGTTTTGGGTGTTTTTTCTACCCTCCGACCGCATTAAAAGGCATTTTTAAAGGAAACAAAGCAGATCCCTCTCTACACTTTCCACCGATGACGCAAACTGGGAGTAGCGTTGGCCGTGAAAATAAGACAGGATCTTAGGCTTTACAAGGTGATGTGTTAGTAACACCGCTTGCTGAAGTTAGCCACACGCACAACAGCAATGCCATTGGCTGCATCAGTTCTTACCTTCTTGGTCGCCATGATAAGAGCCATGACAACAGCACCAAGAAGGCTGGTTAAGCCCGATGGTAGGATGGCAAGGCCACTTGATGGCAGACATACTTTCTTGTGTATTCATTAGTAAGAACGTGGCCACAATCGCATGATTTTATCTTAGAAACTTAACACGTCCCAATGTTAAGGACAAAATCCACACGGGAACGCCAAGATTTTCTTACTATCAGTGTGAAGAGACGCCTAGCCTAACCTCTGACAAAGAGATGGCAGAAGAAGGAGAGATAGATTGTCAGATGTTTTGCGAAACCCGTAAAATTGTCTGACTAATATGCAACTGCCTGATGTGATTGGGGTAGAGGTGTTGAAAACCACCACATCAGGTTGGCACACATCACGAGTTTCAGAAATGTGATTAACAAATCGACATCTTTCACATGAGAGATCTTAATGAGTACGTAGAAAGGTGAAATGTAGCTCACCTCAAGCCCACTAAAAGTAATGAGTTGAGAATCGCAGAAGGAGTAGACGCTAATCCTACGTCAGAACAAAACGTCTTAACGCGCTCTTTAACCCACTATACTACTACCTTCCATCAATCGCTCATCAGCCTTAACTCAAGACTAACTAGTCAGAGAGCGTGACATACCTCATAGCCACTCCAACTTCTACGCATGGAGTTGTCAGGGTGCGGTGGCACCTCCTGGAAAGAGGCGCTTTCATACCCCCTCACCCCCCGTCCGCCAGTCAGATGCGAATTAGGGAGGATAACCAGACTCCCACTCATCCTCCAATTTGGCACGATTCCAAGGCACATCGGCACTTCGTCTCAAATTCCCGGTTAATAAGGCCTAGGCACTACTATGGTGAAAGTAAAATAGCAGTTTTGGAGGTAGCAGGAGAGAACTACTGCCAGAGAAGCACCATTGCGGGGCAAGGATGGAGAGGTTAAGAGGAATTGACAGTGGTTATTGCCTTTTCTCTCAGTCCTGGCGATACCCATGCCAGTCATTTTAACTCATACTACATCTCCCAGACTGATATTGAGGCTTCAGCACCGAAAGCTGTGCAAGTAAATTCGATGAAACTATACATCGGACAGATTGAAAATGGGTTAATGACCAAAAATATGAAATAAATGACATTGGGTGAATAATATCTTCCTGATTAACAATAAATAGCCACTTTTTTATTTCCCATTGTCATGACTGCAGTAGAAGAGAAAACAATGCAAACAGCATTTAGCTGCAGCATTTTGTTTGTCCTTATTCACGCTAGGCATGCTTCACTCAGAGGGGGAAAAAAGAGTACTTTTATGTGTACCGTTTCCAACCACAAATTCTGGGCTACTGAATGGCAATTTGAAGTGATGTTGAGTGACATAGTTGGAATAAAATGCAACAAGAGTGGAAAATGAAGGCACAAAGCGATGTAGGAGGCGTCAAATTAAAAGGAACTAACTAACTGCTTCTCTTGCCAAGCCTTTGTTCAAGCAATGAGGCAGGAGTACCGTTGGGAGTTTGACAAGCGAACGTTTCCCTACTGAGCAGTTGTTGAGGAAGTTCGCAAGAGCATTTTTTTAATGAATTGCTTGACAAGCCATCACCGTGTGGACTTAATTTGTATCTTATTCGCTGGTGACATCTCTTCGAGCTGTGATTGGGTTTGTCTGCAGGTCAATCCTACTTTTGCTTAGGCACCCACTTGCCAATCATGCTTTATGGAGTGGGAGGATCATCTTAAGCATATCGGCTATCATTCCTCCACTTTGTCTTCAGCCATTTTAAATCAAGAGAAAAATGCACAAATGCAATTATTAAAACCATTCAAGCACAGCGGAGAATCGTTTTAATAATAAAATTAGACGACACGTTCCAACAAGTGGACCAATTTGCCCAAATGTGATAAAGCTGTGCTCGCAGCAACCGCTCCGCGCGCGCAGGTACGCCACCGTCTACTCGCCGTGTTTAAATGTACAGATGGAAGTGGTGGTGGGTGACGAGGTTAATAAAATCTGGTAAACGAGGTAATCACGTTGTCAATTTGTGTGATTTAAAGTAGTTTTCCGAAGGCGGGGGTTCTCCCTACTGCCGCATTTGATGCGCTAATGTAGGTTAAGACTTTGTCCACTTCCATGTCACAGCCGGCTGAAAAAAGTCAGTGTAGGAGAAAATTAAAACGCTCGTCTGACGCGCTGGTTAATTTTGCACTCCTAGGTAGCAGCAGCAGCAGGATTGTTTACTCACTCTTGCTTTTACTAGCCCCTCTCCAAACATTTAATCTCAGATTTGAGTAATGCGAGAGTGGCATGACGTGGGCGCGTTGATCTTGGATGCTAAGGCAACCGTGTGGTCAGAAATTCTTTCTGCTGACGATTAAGTAGTATATCAACTACGTGCATGTTCACACTTAAGGCACATTGAGGTTGCCCCTTTGACTAGTCTGCCATTACTTTAATCTGGAGTTTTGAATAACAAAAATTGCTTAATTTAAAACCGCTTGTACATGCTGTGTTGAAACGCAAGTCACAATGAGTGTATCTTAACAGTGGTAAATAAGCTCAGTGGACAGTCCCTTTTGTCATTATTCTTGTGATTTTTGTTTTGTCAAATGCTGCTTTCACCTTGAAACTGTACATTTGGTGGCTTATTCATCAAGAAGGCGCTTTTGATTCCACCTTTAAATTGCGCTTCGAAAGTGCAGAGCGCTGTATTCCAACCCTTCTCCCTTGGCTATGCGGCTTGACGGGACACAGCTGTGATCTTGATCTTTCCTTCTCTCCAAGATCTCTTCTCAAAATGCAAATAAATGTAATAGTGCTTTTTGTGGAGTATGAATGATTATGCGCCTTTAGAATAATGTAGACTGAGAACTCGAATTGTGCCAATTCTCCAATTTACCGCTGCTTCCGTGTCTTTGTAAATCCTTGATAATGCATGTATATTGCTATCCGACAAGTCACTGTGTTGCCCATTTGCTAATGAATTGGTGTTTAAGGTGGATGCAGTCTCTTGTCATCGGTGGCCTCCAAAGTCACACACGCTGTCACTACGCATTTTCATTTCATCTTGTCGCCATAGTAAGGCAGGCCAGAATTCATTGTTGGCAGCTGAGATGTACAGAGATCATATTAAAACCAGATTTTATGTCTCACTGTTGATTCAGACATTATCCAAAGCCCCACTTTTTTTGGTTTTATGTTACCGTGGTCGCTGGTCGCCTCCCTTTCTCAGTGTCACTAACCAGCTAATCAGTAGGTCAAGGCAATATGATAGACGTCTTTGACGGTTAACAGCGTGCGTGAGTCAACACGGAGAGGTGGCATGACCGACGATGGGTAGTGGACACTGAACGTGCCTGCGTCTGCGGCCGTGTCAGTGAACCGATTCCGTTACGCGTGTATTTGATAACCACTTGACCTTGAACCCAGACTGACACTTCAACCAATCAGATGGGACTGACCGAGTGAGGGGCTATTTTGGGAATGAAAAATTTGGAGAATAGAAGGAGTTCCAGAAGGGAATGTATTTCCGTTTTATAAGACAAAAATTGTATTCGTTGCAGCACTTTTCACAAACATGTTTGGAACAATATCATTTGAGAAACAGTTGACGCTTCGCTTGTTTCAGTGATTTCAGTATAGTGTACCATTAAGGCTATCGTTTAAGCAATATTAGCCCTTCGAGTATTCTTGCACAGACGTGTTGAAGTCATACTGCCTTTAACGTCCATGTAACCATCACCGCGAAATGGATATAAAATGGAAATACGATGGCTGACATGCATAAGATGGTCCTTCTCTGGGTTGGCGCGTGCGTCTAAGTGAGTGCCCACGCAAATGTTAAAAATGACCTTTGCCATAACTGTGCCATTTCTCCAAGAGGTGACATCACAGAAAGTTTACACACCTCGGACACATACGAGAATAAATCCATTTGTTTCGCTTAATCTTCATAGGCCGGAGAGCAGTTAATCAGAAAAGGTGCGCGCAAACTTCAACAACCTGCTCAGTAATGATTCGTCCCATCGGCACACTCCTAACAGTCCCCCACCTCAGCTTTTAGTGCGGCACCAGCTATGACGGGTAGTTTGTTGTTAGGTTTCACTTTGGCTCCCCTTCGATCGCTTTTTGCTTTGATTCCCCGCATTCTTTGCATTTTATTCCAACTTTGTCATTAAATGCTCCTGACTCCTCCTTCAAATAACATTCCAAAAGCTCAGGGTGTTGCATTCCAACTCCTCCCCCATAGCTGTGTGGCTTGCTGGGACACAGTAGTGATCTTAATCTTTCCTTCTCTCCAAGATCTCTTCTCAAAATGCGAATAAATGTACTATTCCTTTTTGTGGAGTATGAAAGATTATGCTCCTTTAAAATGGTGGACACTAGGAAGTCGAGTTGTGCTATTTCTTTAACTCACTATGAACCCGGTCAGCTCGGTTACGCGTACCTGTGATGACCGGCTGACCTTTGGCCTGAAGTGACACTTCAAGTACAACTAACGTGGCCTCAGCCAATCAGGAGGTACTATCCGACTGAGTGAAAGGCTGATTCAAAGATGTGAAAAATTTCAAGGATTTGAAAAGAGAATGCTGTTCTGAGTCTGCATGTCTCCACAGTAAGTTTCTTGTTAAATCATGCGGTAGGAAGAATAGGATTGCTTATGACGGAGGGAATCAGTGCCCGTTGATAAAGTGGTTAAATTTTGCAGCTATATCCACGTCAAATTTGCATCTATGTAAAAAGAACTAGCTCCAAGGATCTTCCTTGTTCACTTAGAATACGTTTTGATTTATAGGTATGTTAACAACAGATAGTCTTAAGTTGGACGTTAAAGTGCTCGCATTCCCAAATTGGCTGCTTCTTAACGCCTCGCGATTGCTCAAGTCTTCTTTGTCCTAAACTGTGGATTTGAGGGCATCCCGTGCCTAAACTCAACCGCGATTGGGATAATGGAAGTCATTTCTCGCAGGGCAGCTTCTCCCAGATAAAAAAGAAGGTTTGCGCTTCTGTGCGTACAGCTCGCTCCAATATCGTGCAATTTTGTGGGGACTTGTAAAATGTAGGAACTTGTTTGTGTGCCTGGTTATGTAGCATAGACGCTCGTCTATCCTCAGGTTCAGTACTTCTGATTACGCTCTCTGCCACATCCCTCTCACCCTAAACGATTATGCCGTATAGCCTCAACGAGCCTGCTGTGGTTGTAGACTAACTCGGTTATCTGTAACTCCCCGTAGTGGTAATGTGCAGCTTGCAAAGGAAGAGTAGAAGCAAAATCCACCTTCTGAAAGTAGCCTAAGGAGATCGGCACTAGAGATGTTTCTTCTTTAGTCGCTTTGTGCTTTGATTATCCTCTGCTATTGCATTTTATTTTATCTTTGCCACTGACTACCTCTACTAATTTTTTTTGAGTAGCTTAGCATTTCTGGTTACAAGAAGCTAACGAAAATCCTCCTGTTTTCTTTTTGAGTGAAGCACGTGTAGGGTGAATGTGAGCAATCGAAAGTTGGCACTGACAACGCTGTCCCTATCGCCTCAGCTTCTACGGCGTTTATGACGATGGCAGGCAAAATAAAGTGGATTTTTCTGTTATCGCGGGAGATGTCATCTACCCGATGACATTTATTGCTTATTGTTGGTCGTCAAGTCATGTATGCCTTGTGTACAATCAGGGATTACCATGGTGTGGTAGTATGGTGGGTAGAGAGTGTGCTGGGCACTTTGTTTCGGTGTGGAAGTAAGATCCGCTCCCTCATAAATCCTTTAGTGAATAATTCGAAGGGTGTCGGGGTGGGAAAACTGATGAGACAAGCACAAATCCTGGGCTAGGTCTGACCCATGTAACTGGCAAAGGACCTCAAACCTTGACATACTGGCTTCTGTCATGCATTTTCTGTGGCTTATGCTACTCACAGGAGAACGGACAGTGTCTGCTCGCTGCAGTCTCAGGAATCATCTTTCTGCTACTTGATTATGCGATCTGCTCCCATAGTTGTCATTCGGTTAATCACCATGCTTTACCTCGTGATGTGTGCAATTTCGATGTGGTGGTTAATCGCACTACAAAGCCATCACGGTGAGTCATAGCACATTAGTCAGGCCAATTTACAAGTCTGTCACAAATTCTAAGCACAGATCTCACCTTCTGCTGCTCCCTAGCCCTTTGAGGTATGGCTAGGCGGCTCTAAAAACCAGCTGTATTTATTGGTTATTCTCACTCATAATGGGAAATTTTGTCTTTCTCTTGTAGACTTTTGATCCTGATAGGTGGAGCACCTGATGTTAAAGGGAAGAAATCATACGATCCGATGGCGAGAGGAGTCTTATCTTGGATTATGCAAAAGTGTTTCTTTCATCACACATATCATGCATGTAAATTTGATCCGCCTTGCTGTGACAACCAGATATTCGATGTCCAAATGATACAATGGCTTAGTCCCCTCTTCTCGGTGCATTGCAGCTGCATTGTTCTTCATGTCTTTTAACTGATGAATGCACAAGGAAAGAAGTCTACAAAACAGCTAATCGCGCCTACCAGGAAGCCTGTTTCACTAGTCTCTCATTATAGTGAGGAAGAAGACAAGGATTGATGTGTCCACTGGAATTGTAGTTGTGTGTGGGGCTATCTTAAGCATGAACAGTGTCTCCTACTACTACAAGTATTTGCTAATTTGTTCATCCTAAATCGCTATCGTGACTATGGCTGTTGCAGTGTCTGGCCATCTTTGCCTTGGTCAAGGTAATTGCTGGACTCATCTGGAGTTATTTGTGACGCAAAACATCTTCCTTCCCACAATTCTCATAACATCTCGAAGCGTTCTTCCACCTTACTCTGATAGACACTAATTCAGTAGTATATTTTGTTACTCTTTCCCTGCCATGTCTAAGACCGTAATTGCTAGTGGTAGATCTGGTGGGTGCCCATGACAGTGAAGTAACTGTCAGGTAAATGTCAGCTTTGGACACAGCCTCTACTTATTTTATACAAGAATGGATTATTAAAGTGAAGGAAGTGGTATGGAATGGGGAAACAGCAAGTAACAAGGTACTGACTGAGTGCATCTGGGTGAGCGTTTGACTCACCAGAGCAATAGAACTGCAAAATAACCCTCCAAAATCAGCAGGAATTTTGGTTGGACATCTAAAAGGGGCAAATGGATTTGTGGGAAAAGTCATCCATCTAGACGAATAAAAGAGACAATTCAAGGTGGAAGTATAAGGCCCTCTCTTTGGGAGCTTTAGTGTTTGGCTGTCAGGTCGAAGATGCAAATGCCGGAAAGAGCAGCGGGGAGTGTCGTTGCAGTGGTTGTCATAATAGGCAACCAAAGTTAGTATGGAACGAAAGAAGAGCTCGTGTATAATTTGAGCTAGGCCACTTCTTGTTATCGGATCTCTTCAACACCAGTGGGATTAAATATCCACAAAACAGCCGCAGGACATTTGATTTGTGGTTCAGAAAATCCAATTTAGTTCTTCCGGTTTCAAGAAACGCCTAGCGAAACCTCAGACAGGTAGAACAATAAAAGGCGGGATCAGTGGTTAAGAATTCTTGAGAAACTTGTAAAGTCGTTAGACTAATGTGCAGTGGTCAAATGTGATGGCTTTGGTGGTGTGATAAAGCATCACGTCAAGCTTACACAATCAGCCTGTGCATTGCCCGTCATCTTCGCCGTTACCTCGATAGTTGGGCTCCTCTAATTTATGGATTTGAACCAGAATTAGTCGCCCTGCATTGCAACAGCTGCAATGACACTCACCACTGCACTTCTTGTCATTCTCATCTTTGATCTGACAGCCAAACAGTGAACTGCCTCAAAACCTCTTTATTACGCGTTGTCTTTTCTGCTCAATCTTGTTGTGATAGTAATCTGTAGGGAAGTCTGTATGATCTTTTGAGGTAGTCAAATAAAAGTCTTGTTAATGTCGATGGGTTACTTAGCAGTTCTACTACCTTATTAGGTAGCACAGTAGCTTGGTTGCACGTTGGCGGTCATTTGTCACTTGCATTTCATCTGGTTTATTTCACCTCCATTACTCTCATCTACCAGCCTTATATAAACTAAGCAGAGGTTATAATACTTGGCACGCTTTCCATTCCTCACCATTTGAGGCTCAAAAGCGAGTTGTGCCAAAACTGCCCTGCCAGAGAGTATGGCCAGCGCCCCCTCAATGCTGAGAGGGACAGGATGACTCCACGTTTGTGGAGAAGCCGGCCTTTTGAGTAGACGTGTGTGGTAGACAAATAGCTTTGAGGTCAGATGTACCCGGAGACCTAACAAACCTGACTCCTCTGTGCAATTTTGTGGGTGGTGGGGAGCAAAGATGAAATTGTGGCATTATTTTCGGAGATGTCGTGGCCACCGTGGTGTGCAATTTCACCAGTCATTGGATAAGCCCTAGGACGCCTTCGTAGTGGAGTGAGGGCTCCAGTTTGATAGATATGGATATTCTATTGATTCATACATTCATCCACACATCAATTTATCCAATCCGGATTCATCCCACCATCTATATCTCCATTCACTATCCATCTATCTATTAATCTCATCTCCCCAGAATCCATCCATTTCCTACGCATCTCTCCATTCACCCCTCCCCCCATCGTCATACCTGCCTATTACTAAATCTCCCTAGATGACTATCTTTCCAAATATTTCTACCTGTTTGCTAATCAATCATTCTTCCCATCTGTCTACTTACATATCTACGGATTATCTACTTCCTAGTGCACTGAACCACTCCCTTATTTTCCAACACCTTCATGCATAAGGCTGGGAGTCTTTTTCTGAAGTCACCAGGTGTCCAGATGCAAGAGCACACTTTGGGGGCATAGAGATACAGCAACAAGAAGGCTTTAACAACATTAAGTTGCTTTCAGTGATTGTAACAATTAGGTAGTTGTCACATAAGTATCATATGTGAGCAGAGCCACTGGTTAATTTGCACTAGGCTGGCTGTCATAATTCTTTAAGGAAAAATACATAGTTACCAATTCGAAGAAGTGAATGCAAGACAGAGCAGTCGTGAGTGTCATTGCAACAGTGGCAATGAGAGGTGACGAAAGTGTGAGAAATTTTGCAAAGTAGCAGACCCCGGCGATTGAGAGAACGGCTGAGATGACTGCCAGTACACATGCTGCAATCGCACTCCAGAAGTGGTCAAAAACTATTAGGACTACGAGAAGGATGCCTGTGAGGAAAATAACCAGGCCGGCTGTCAAGAGGAGAACACCTGTCAGCCTAAGAGATTTAGCGCGAAGACAATCACCACTTAGAATGCTGCTCCCACACTGCCATCCATCATAGCCAATGGCGAGGAAAAACAACAATGCTGCCACAAGTGTACAGATTAGGTACCACATCCTCCGATCCATGGGTCTTACGTTCTCCTCCTCGTGCTTCTTCTCCTTATGCTCTCTCGCCCCATCTGTCACGTTTAATACTCACACAGAGTTCAATTTCGTCATACAGCACGTGTCAGGTTCTGGTGATGTGCCATAACCAAGAAAAGGTAAAAATTCACTCCCTATCTTTGCCGGGGTAGGTCTTCTTCTGTCAGGGAAACAGTGCTTTTATATAAAAGAAGTAAAAATAAAGCAAGAGCTCTCAAATCATAAGCGGGACTTTGGGGCTTATGTCCTGAAAAGCATTACAGCAATTGTAGCAAATGTTGCCCTATGTTCCACGTGTATGTGAACGTCGCGGACAAATTCGGTCTCTAGTCCAAATACTGTAGAGCAGAGTGGCGGTGGTGATGTCCGATAACTTACAACCTTCACCTGCTGAGGAGTGAACAGTCAATAGCAGACAGTTAGAGAGGATTTCGCTAATCGAGGGCATCATACACACACACACACCAGAGAAGTCTTTCCACCGCAACGATGGATACAATCTTTTTGACTGCACGCTTTCGTAAAGTTGGAAGAAAATGAAACAGGATCTTTCAATGAAATCATTAAGAGATTAGAAGGCAACCAACAAACTGCATGTCTCTGCAGGCATTGAACCGAAGGACAAGTGCTTAAATTTACTCGTGTATTGACCTCTTAGCTTTCTTGACAACGGAGAGCTCAGCGATTGAGGTGGGTGGAGTAGAAATAACAGTAGAGAATGAGAGATGAGTAGTTGGAATGCTCAAGAAACCTGCAATATTACCTAATAATGTGCAATGACTCAAAGTAATGGCTTTAGTGGTATGGAAAACCACCACTTCAAGGTTGCACACATCATGAGGTGCAACAGAGTGAGTGACCGATTGACAGCTCTGGGAGGAGATTGCCTAATCAGCCAGTAAAGGTGATATGTGAGACTGCAGCGAGAACACACTCACATTCTTCTGTGCGTGCCGTAATTCACCAAATAAGGAAGGCGATATGGCGATTTACTAGGTTAGTTGCCAGATTTATGAGTCAGCCGTAGCCAAAAATTTGGGCATGTTTCGCCAATCGGCTTACGAGGAGATCTTTCGAATTATTCAATTAGGAACTGCCCTAGGAGCAAATTTCGAACCCACGGCAGAACAAAACACTCAAAACGTTCTTCGTTCATGAAACTACCACATTGTGGTAATCCCTAATTGGCCTCACCACAAGTGTGACTTGACGACCAAAAATCAGCAGTAAATTTCGCCGAGTAGCTGATATACTCCGAGATAAGGCTAAAAAATACCTTTTATTCGGCTGCCACCGTCATAACCTCTTAAAAGCGGAAGCGATATGTACAACGCTATCAGTGCCAACTTTCCTTTGCTCATATTCATGCCAAACAGACTTAATTCTAAAAGAAAACGGAAGGATTCTCATTAGTCTCTTTTATCCAAAGAAGGCGAGCTACTAATATGAAATTAGTAGCGGTAACAGTGGCAAAGTTACCAAAGCGGGTACAAAACGCATTAAAGGAGGAAAGTGGAGTCAAACTGAGTTTAGTCAAGTAACTGCTCGTCTTAGCAGGCTTGCAACAAGCAACAAGTCCTTGGAGAGGGGCATCTTTTGAACGTTTGACTTGCAAATGGAGCACCTTTTCAGATGAACCGATCAACCTGCCACCGCAGACACCGGCTTCCGAAGACCAAGTAAAATAGAACAAATTTCTTTCACCAATATTTTGTTTCTAGTCTGGCCAAGATCTGAAGGATCCCGATCGTCTCTCATGTCATCTTTTGGGGCTGCGATTCAGTTAAATCAGAGGTCCAACTCACCATTCCATTCGTCCCTTACTTCAAACATATGCCGGCTACAGTTCTCTCAGTTTACTGCAGTTTCTCATGCACGGCCAGATGGCGACAAAAGCATGAGGTCTTCAACAACTCGATGCAAGAGCATTCGAATGGCTATTATTGTTTAGGGGAGAGTATTAGCGTTTCACGGAATCCCACAGCTATTAATTCTCCTATTGCCTATCTATTTAACTAAGCTCTAGCGTCAAAATATTCACAGCAATAACTTCTGAAACAGACCAGGTACTGAATATTAACCATATAATCTTGTTTTAAACAAGATTCAAATGATACGTTTAATTGGAATAAATAAAACCACATAGGGCAATAAATGTGCTCAGTATTGGATGTTCTTTAATTTATACTTTAAACAAGATTAAGCTCATGGTATCCACTGCCTGCATGCTAGGAAAAAGCTTCTACAGATCCACTTTACCTTCAAGGTGACAACTAACAAAAGTGCAGAAAATTGTTTATAGTAAGAAATTGAACCAAACAAGAAGAGTGGCAGAAGTGAGCAGCATCTTCATCAGTGCTACTTCAAACGTGTTGCACAAGACTGCAGCAAACCGCAGTCCATGTTTGAAGTGACATTTCTAAGGACCTACGAATAGGCCTGAGTCGGGTTAAAACGCTCATGTATATTACCCTAATATTTGCAGCTATTAGACCTGCATAAGCACCAAGAATTTGTATAAACGCAGAAAATTCACTTCCAATAGGAAGTGTGCAATATTATTCAACCACAATCAAGCAAAGATGCACGAAGCTTAAGCATTCCAGTTACACACACGACTTCGTGGAGCAGATCCTAAGAAGAGGTAATGAGGAGGCATTTCAGAAACGCCAAGAATGGGGGGTCGATCATGCAATGTAGCGCCATTTTCATGTTTTAAAAGTTGAGAAATTGTGATGTTACAATTCAACCTAGATTTCATGGTAGAAGTAACGAGAAGGAAAGTCG
>NW_020170420.1:98782-149262 GCF_000524195.1 Echinococcus granulosus | reverse complement strand
AGACTTTCTCCCTTGTTACTTCTACCATGAAATCTAGGTTGAACTGTAACATCACAACTCCTTAACCCTTTGAATAGATGAAAATGGCCCTATATTGCATGAACAAGGCGCCATTCTTGACATCCTGTGAACCTTCTCCCATCAACTGTCCTTTGGGCCTGCTTCACGAAGCCGTGTGCGTAAGTGGGAGGCCTCGGCTTTGATGCATCTTTGCTTGATTGTGGTTGGATGGTGTTGGGCACTTTCTATTGGAAATGAATTCCCAAACTTATACAAATTCTTGGTGCTTATGCAGGTCTAATAGCTGCAAATATTAGGGTAATATACATGAGCGTTTTAACCCGACTCAGGCCTACCTGTGGGTCTTTGGAAATGTCACCTCAAACATGGACTGCAGTTTGATGCAGTCATATGTGCAACACGTTTGAAGCAGCACTGATGAAGATGTTGCTCAGTTCTGCCACACGTGTTATCTGGTTCTACTTCTTACAATAAGTGCATTCGCACATTTTATGTGACAGTTTTTATTGTGAAGGGAAAGTGGGTTCTGCAATTAACGGATAGAGCAGATTGTGGAGGAAGAACCCGCTTCCCAGCATGTACTGAGTGGGGGCTAAGAACGCAATCCTATTTAAGGTAGAAATTAAAGAAAATCCCAAACTGAAAACACTTATTGTTTTACGTGCTTAAAATAATTTTGCTGAAACGGATCATTTGAATTTTGCTTGGAACCAGATCGCTCAAGAATTGTTCGGTAGCTGATTTATCTCAGTAATTATGGTTGAGAGACATTCAACACTGGAACTCAGTTGAACAGATCGGCAAAAGACGTGATGGAATTTTGTCAAACCTTAGAGCTCTCCCTCAAACAATAATCGCCCTTTGCATGATCTTGCTGTGAAGCGTTGAAGGCCGAATGCCTTTTGGCCCCCACATGATCGACCACGAGAAATGAAAATAAAAGGCGAGAACGGTAGCAGACATGTGTTTTTAAGTAAGTTCGAAGCAGACGGTAGATTCGATATTTGGTATAATCGAGAGTGTTTCCTCAGACAAAGGCCAGATTCAAAAAAAACTATCGAAAAAGTAATTCATCTGGCCTTGTCCAACGAACAGTAACGCTGCTGTAAGTGTAAAGGTTATGTACATCAACCTTTGTTTCAAAGTCCACAGGTCCAACTCCTTCTCCCCCCCCCCCCTTCTTTTACTCTCCCGCCTCATCCGTCCCGTTATGTACTCACACCGAGGTCAAGTTCATTTTTTAGTATGTGTCTCACTCTGGCGACGCGCCATTAACCATGAATGCGTGAATGACTGCATATTCTCTTTGTCTCAGTGACTCCGCATCTGTCCGCAGGCTTAATATGCTTTAAAAGAACGTCACAAATGGCAACCAAAGCGAAAGCGCACGTGAAAACTCTCCAGATTCATTAGATGAGGAGATTCACAGCGATGGAAATGAACATGGCAGTAGGTCCCGCGTGTCTGCACAGGACGCAATCCACCCCATTCCCTAGTCCGGACACCGAGGGGCATGCAGTTTGGCGATTAGCATTGCTGGTGAATAGCTGGAAGAGTGTGAAATTTCGATGACCGATGAGGTAATACCCAGCACTCGTGGAGGGTTCCGCCTCACAGGAGCATCTGGTACACACCCGAGGCGTCTACTTTACCGCAATGGTGGATACAATCTTAATTGGCACACGAATTCTTAACAGGCTGGTCAAGAAGAGCTTCGCTACACCGCCTTCTCATAATTTGGACAAATCATAAGTCTAGGCTGATTTCAGTGTTCTTTGTTATCTTATTTAGTCTTAATGTGGGTTGCATTGCGCTTTATTTGTACATTTCGTGAGAGGATACTTAAAAGCAGGACCCTCTGAGGGCTCACCTCCATCCCCCACACTCCCCCTCTCCATAGCATAGCCAATTTGCGGGTGTTTTTGTCCGCTCCTCTAGCCACATTAAGAAGCATCGTTGAATGCACATAAATCCATACCCTATCTACACATTCCACCAGTGCCACGATCTGACAGAAGTATTAACTGCAAATGCAAAGATTTAAAACCTTATTTCGTGATCTTTCTTTACCGGGAAAACAAGGCAACATCTCAGTTCCCACATGATGATGTGGCAGCAAGACCACATGCCAAACAACTGACGGTTCAGTGATTACGCATAGGTAAGTGTTGGATCCTTCATTATTACTGAGGTGGACAGGGTGATCGTGGGTTTTACCTTTGCAATTGAACCTGTCTACTACGTCTGGTGGGGGTGGAGGCAGACCCTCACTGTGTGTCTGTACTGCCTGTGGACTACGAAAGCTTGGCAGTGGGTGCATGGAAATCACGTCAGTAAGTCGCAACGAGCAAATTGATACGAGTTTACCACTTAAAATTAATGTCCTACCGCAAGGTAAGAGTGGCAAGATATACTACTGAATTTGTGTTTATCAGAGTAGGGTGGGAGAACGCTTCAATTGCCTCCAGACGACTCACCCAATTACATCGACCGAGGGGAGGATGACTAGAGGAAACTACAACGTCCGTAGCCACAACTGCAACTCGGGGGGACCAAAACTTCTGATTCTGAGGGTGGTGGGAGGCACCGGTCATGCCTAAGTTAGCCGCACACATAACAACAATGCCAGCTGCCACATCATTCCTCACCATGATGAGCAGCGCCAAGGAGGCTTCCACAATTAGCTATCAGCAGCATGCTACCAGCTGTTTTGTTGACCTCCTTCCAAGCGCATAGCCAACAGCCACCAAAAGCATGGCAGTTGCCAAAGCGCCATGTAGGAGGTGATCGAAAAACTGGATTACCTCAACGTCGATGAGGCCGTTGTAACAGTTACCTTGACAGCCTTCTAAACTCATTTTACTTGTTTGTTTTTCCATGCGTGGCGGAAGAAACACCAGTTTAAGCTACTGCCTGCTGCTGGATTGCCTGATTTCCTCGCGGTGAGCTAACACATTCACAAACAAGAAGCGCAAGATTTTTTGCTTTATGGATCAGAAGAACCACTAATTTCATCTTGTTTCAAGAGACACCTAGCCTAACTTTAGACAACAGATGGCAATAGCAGTGGTTGGCATTCCCAAGAGTCCTGTAGAATTACCTGACTAATGTGCAATAACCTGTTGTGGTGGGTGTAGTGGTGTGACAAACCACCACATCAGGGTTGCACACCACGAGTTGCAGCGAGGTGAATAAGTGATTGATGGGTGTAAGGGGAGGTTGCTTAATCAATCAGTAGAAGGGTAAACGTGGAAATGCAGGGCGAACACACTTCTCATTCTCCTGTGCGTGCCGTGATGTACCGAAATGGGGAGGCGTAAGTCGAGACGGTGATCCTTGAGGTCCTCCGCCAGTTGCACGAGTCAACTATAGCTTGGAATTCGTTCCCGTCCTGCCAGTTGGCACATGATGAGTCCTTCCGAATTATTTAGTTAATAACTTCCGAAGGAGCAAATTTCTTTTCCCGTTCTCCTCAACTGAAATAATGCCTAGTCAAGGAGCGTGACATAATTTATCGTTGATATGGATAAGATGCGGTAGCAACTCCTAGAGAGGAAGGTTTCTAGATTCCTTCAGCCCGTGTCAGGCAGTCAGTGATAATCGGCGTGGATGACCAGACTCCTACTCACAAATTCGGTACGAATCCGACACTCATCAACACTTGGCTTCAGATTTCTGGGTGATAGAGATTAAGTAATATTATATCGAAAGCGAAGTGGCAATTTCACAGGTAGCAGGTGAGAAATAATGGCAGAGAAGCATCTTGACGGGGCAGGAGTGGAGAGGTTATGACGACTTGTCAGTGGTTACTGTCTTTTCTCCCGCTCCTGGCGAGTCGTCCAATGCCTCCTTCGATGTCCGTGCCAGTCGTTCTAACTCCGACTGCATCTCCCTGGCTGACATTGAGGAGGTATCGCCGAAACCTGAACAAGACAATTCGATGAGACTGTGCATTAGACAAACCGGAAATTACTTAACGACCAAAAATATGACAAATATTATGTATCGATGATATCTCCTGGAGTATTGTTCTACTTTTCATCCCATCTTCATGACCGCCGTTGAAGCGGAAGCGATGGGAACGACGCTAAAAATGCCAATCTTTTTGCTCTATTCACACTCTACCAGGAATTTAAAGCTACTAAAATGAAATTAGCAACGATTTGAATGTCTAGGTTAAAATAGAAACAACGAGAGCGGGCAATTAAGGCACAGAGTGATTAAGGGGGAGCCAAATTAAAAGCAACCAACTAACCACTCGTCTCAGCAGGCGCTGGAGCAAACGATGAGGCGGGAGGACCGTTTGGAGTTTGACGAGATGACGGACTCTTGCTGAGCAGATTGTTGAAAAAGGTCGCTAGCACCCTTTCGGATGAGCTGCCCGACAAGCCACCACCGACACCGGCGCCCGAAGACTACGAAAAAATAGATTTTTGAATTAATAATTGGTTTCAAAGCTGATCTTTGTCTGGGAGACTCCTATTTTCTGTGGCAGCATCTATTTGAGCTGCAACCTGGTTATAACAGAAGTCGATTTCAACATTTCAACATTCAACACAATGAACACCTACTCTATTGCATAGGACCATCTTAAACATCAACCACCAATCTTTTATTCTATCCTAATTTCGTAAGAACAGCTAGACAATCGTAAAAAGCACTCTGCCTTAAACGCGTCAACGCAAGAATATTCAAACGGCTAGTATTGCTTATGGTAGAGCCCTGAAATTTCACAAAATCCCACCACTTCTTATTCTCCTTTTGCTGACCTACTCAACTGAATACCAGCATCAAAAAAGCACTAATATAATTACCGAAATAGGAGAAGTACAGAATGGTTCCTTGGTGTTCTCGTTTCAAACAAGAATCAAATGAACTCTTTCAACGAAACAATTTTAGCACGTAAAACAGCAAGTACGTCATGTACTCGATTTTTTTTTGATTTATACGTGTACTTAATCAGCAAGATCAGATAAATTTGTGCTCCTAGCACACATTCTGTGCATGCTGGAAAGCAGCTTGTTTCTCAACAATCCGCACCCACCATCACTTCAATGCGACAAATGTTAGCCTATCATGCAAGAACCTACTTATCTCAAAAAATAGGACAAGATCAAAAGTTTAATCAATTCAGTGGTAGGACTTAACAACCGTCATCGGTGCCAGTTCAAACGTGCTACACATTTGATTGCATCAGGCCGCAGTTTATGTTTGAGGTAACTAACACGGTAGGTTAGTCAACATCCGGCCCTTCATACCTAACCACCTTTAGGCAGGTCTGAGTCAGGTTGAAAAATTCGTACGCATTACTGAAAAAACCTGCAGCAATTTGACTTGTGCTAGCACCAATTACATAACGACCTTTAGAAAAGCCAATCAGAATAGAGGTAATGGCATAAATTTACGTCCAATAGAAAATGCGCATCACCATCCAATTACAATCAAGTAAAGATGCATCAAAGTCTACGCAACCAATGACGTACACGACTTCGTGAAGCAGATCCCGAGGATGGCCGACTAGGAGGCGTTCCAGCGACGTCGAGAACAGAGGCTTGTTCATGCGATTCAGTGCCATTTTCACCTGCTCCACCGGTTGCGGCGTTGTGCCGTTGTAGGTCAGTGAAGATTTCACTCAGGAAGTACTTACGAAAGAGAAAAGCCAAAGACATCAAAATGCAATTCTAGTTGAACTGAGATTTTGACAGCTTATAGCTAGCCTAGGCGGATGTTCAATGCAATGAAAAAGAAGGGCACTACACAGGTCTCTCTCTCATATCAACTGTGCATTGATAAGAAAGCCACCTGCCAAACTGCACCGTGCTTACAGCGCCGTGAAAACATCCACATCACAACAATCAACGCACCTGATCATCCAGAGCGGTCTCTGCTGGCTCCTTGTTTGTGGTTTTGGTTTCCTCTTGCGGCTTGGGAACTACTTTTTCAAAGTCATCACCGGGACGATATTTAGTCAGATTCTGTTCCAACAGACTAATCTTGTTCAGGCTATCCCAACCAGCAGGGCTAGAAGACACAAAAATTAGATGCCCTTAATCGTCCTGCATTTGGGAAGTGCAAGAGTCATTCAAACCAAACCTAGACTTCCGGCATCACACAATCCTACCGTAGAAGGTTACCCATCACCGTTACAAGTCTTGTGTCTCCTTCAAACACTGCTAATGACAACTCTGCCTGTGACACCAGCGATGGCAAGTGTTTATCGTCTACGAGAGCGTAAAACCCGAGCTTACAGACTGCTTCAAGTACGGTATGATACGGTAAATTTAGAATGTCCCACCGATGCATAAGAGGTGAATTTTTCTACAGAGACAGTGAACACAATCACTAAAGAAGTTGGCGCATAGTGAGCATCAAGGCAGCCCTAGAACGATTCAGCTGCATCGACACATCCCTCCAATGAAGGGGGACTGCTTCCAGTGAATCAGTTAAACACTGTAACCAGTGTAGGAATGCAGCATGTGAGGATCACAGTGGAGAGATAACTGGTTCAGAGGAATGAAAAGTAGGAGAGGAGCTAGTTAGCTGAGTCTCCCCTGGTAAAGCCACCTGCAAGCTTTCTCTCTCTTCTCTCAATGCAGTTGGCTTACATGAACACGCTGTCCTTGTCAATAACGTAGGCATTCTGTGTGAATGGAAAGCCGTAAATACGGTGTTGCAGGTAGTTCTTCAACAGACCGCAATTCTTGCCGTTCTTGGCCGACACGTAGACAAGGGCGGCACCGTCTAGGAGGAACCGACAAATTGAAATCGGCCTTTTAAAGCACTACTGCCCATTTGCGAGGAGGGGGAAACGAAAAATAGGGTACACTTACAGGAGAGGCAGAACCGACGAATGTGCATTTGAATGATATCGAACTGCTCTTCAGTCACGCCTTGCTCCCGCTCCAACTCATTCATCACGTCAGTCTATGGGGACAATGAATAAATTGAAAAGAGCATTTTCTTATAATAGGTTTGACATCCTATCGGGAGGTCGGGGAACTTAGTCACCCAACCTGTGGCTCATAAATTCTACCAGTTTGTGAAATTTAAGAACCGTGTCATTCCTGCGAAAGTAAAAAGCTAACATGCGGGCGCAGCAAACATCATAAACGTTTTCCACCCCACTTACTTTCTCATGGCATCATGTGATTTCCTGGTTCGACCATCATCACCTGGAGAATGAGACATTACATTCCCCGTATTCAAAAGTTTAATAATGGAGTCATTTCAGGAGTGAAACGAATTGTAAGGTCTACCGTTGCTTTAAGGGATGGAACTTATTTCCCAACTGCTTCTCGAGAAGAGGTTTCTCTTGCACACCATGTAGATGATGTCATTTTTAATCGCTTAGTCTTCAGCAGGCGAACAACTTCATCCACGGTTCCCCACGCATTCATGCATAGTTCAAACAGGGCTCCCTGGATATGAAGCAGTGCATGAGCAGCAAGGAATGATTAGTGGGTGAACTTAGGGATGACCTATGACATGTTTGCCTGCTCAACGAACATCAAAATATAAAAGCCGCTGTGGATACTTGTGGACCCAAAAAGCTTCTTTTTATTTCCTTAGAATATTCCACACTTCGGAAAAAGCCTCTCACTCGCTCCCTTCCGACTGATTGAGACCGCGATGGATGCACTTGAAGTGGCACTCTAGGACCAAGGTCAACCAGTTACCACAAGCCTGCGTAACAGAGCTGGCCGAGTGACTTAACCCAGACTCAGGCTCAGACAGTCTCCACTATCCAGCTGGCGGTCTAGCCACATCTCCATGTTGACCCATGCACACGTTAACCGATAAAGACGTCTGTCCTAATCCCTAGATCTAATTATTGCCTGATTGGTAACCTCAAGAGGATTCAGGCAACCTACTGCCATGGGAACTCCAGACTTTAAAAATCAGCGACTCAGGTTATGAAGGAGTCAACTTTATGAGTTGGGACCTATCTTTAATCTGATTTAATTTTACACCTTTTGGTTGTTAAACTTTCATTATCAACACCCGGGGCTCCATACCATGAAGACAAAATGAGCCGAAAATTCGCAACTTTTCTGCATAAACTGATTTAAAGTCTAATAGAGACAAAAGGCAATGGATAGTCTTATCGCCAAATACCTTAAAAAGTGAATACTCCATCTTCAATTTGGTGGGCACAACAAGCTCGTACGATACCATGTCACCATAAAACATGAATGTGCGAATTCGCTTGTGTGTGTGAAAAAAAGGATTAAAAAAGCGTTTGCGTTTACTCGCTTACTGACTTCCGAACTTGTTTTCTCACAGCAAGTTTTGAGATAAAGATGGGTAGAGTCTTGAGCTATTCTTATGCATCGAACGCAACATTGCATAGAACACGCCTCTTCTGGCAAGCATTTTAAGTCACCTGAATTGACAATGACTGTGTGTCATTTAACCCATAATATAAAGGTAATGACCGATCTGGCAATACAATAAACTCTCCGACGGATTATGACCATGAATTCCACCTAAAACTAGAAACCAATTAGGCAACTGAAGAGATCAAACAGCTAGATGAGATCTACAGCCTGATAAAAAAGTCTCCTCCGAGCATGGTGAAGACAGACCCAACTGATACACTACCGCATTTTTTCGTGTGCTCGGCTAAGATACATTTACCTCGACAAGATTTAGGCACTTAACCCAAGAGAAAACTGCACTCGCACAGCACTACTCAATAAAGATTCAATCTTACAACACTCACCTTGGTGACCACAACCACCAGGGGAATACCGAGATTATTAATTAAAGCACCGGGAGTGATGGGTAACTCCTTAAGCACATCAGAAACCGTCTTCTTGCTCCTCTTCATCTTTGACTTCTCGCCCTCCTCGCCCTCTAGTTCGTCGACATTATCCTCATCACCTTCTTCGACCTCGTCCTGGAGAACAGATTGGTTTTGTTGCTGTTGGCTTAAGCCACTCAATTTAAGAAGGGCTGCAGTAGCCGGATGGAGGGGATTCCCACCGGTTGCGGCGACAGCAGCTGGCCGAGAGACCGGGACCACCGGTGAAGGGGCGTCACCAGCACCAGTGACTACACCAGTGCCACCACTGCTACTACTCATAGTGTGCAAAAGTATACTGTCCGGTTCAATGTATTCACGAAAATGGCGAACGACTGAAAGATGAAAGTACATATGCAATGGAAGGGGTAATGGGTCTTAACTAGAGCGCAATTTGCCGTGATCCTAAACTCGAGTTCGAAGAGAAATTATTCACATGCCTTGAAATAAAGGCAATGATTCCAAACATTAATAAATGAATTTGTCTAAGCTGTTCAGCCCGATGGAATCAAGAAGTCGGAAAACAGTTTGTTTCTGCTGGATCTATAAATAGTGAATAGAAAAGTTACTGATGACAGCCAACAGTAAACGGAGGAGGATTAGTAGATGCCCTTCTTGACTGGCGTCTTACGCGACAACTTCAAACAACTGATAAAAGTAGCGGACAAAAGCTACACATAGATATCAGTTCTGGACTAAAAGTACAGTAAAGATAAGCCTAAATGTCTGTTTCTGAGTAATTCCCCGCCTAAAATGTGCATAACCACAGAGATAAACGAAAACTAGGCATCTAAGGACTGTAGAAAGATTAGTAGAAACATCATTGGCTATATTTATAAACACTTGAGTAAAACATGAAGAAGAATTCTCATTGCTCTTATTGGAAACATCGAGCTTCAAATAATAGAAAAAAGGCAAACAAATGAAACAGATGGAATTCATCAACTCATAATAAAGGCTGTCGATAAAGCTGAATGCATGATCTCAAGCCAAATACAACAAAAAAAACTGTGAATTTAAAATGAACCACTACTCCAAACTCAAAACATCTCATTTTGGTGTGACCTATCAATAAGACCTCAAATAGTTTTACCCTGAAAACATGGAGAGGGAGGGGATACGGCTCTAGACATAGGCAGACATGAAGTTCTAGGAAGAAATTGAATTAAAAGAACAGTGAAAATAAGCGAGTAAGGACAAAAATTTTCAAAAGGATATACAAATTCTCCTATTTGTAAATAGGGGAAGATCCTTAAGTTTCTAATTTGACCTCGTGGTAATAAATTAAGAATCATGAACGGATAATAGATGGGCTTACGGCTATCCTTGTATTCCTGCATCTCCTCAACTTCAATACCCATGCTCTTTATGTAGTTCTCCAAAGCAATGGCCCACTTCTCTAACTCCTCCATAATTTTCCAAGGCCTCCCCATATCCACTACAATCATGACCATACGGTTAGCAAAGTTTTTCTTATCAAGAGGGAATTTGAGATACGGTATGAACTCCAGATCTCCATCCAATATCCAAACACCCAATTTCGTTTGATCTAAAACTTGTGCGAAATGACACAGTAAATACCATCTGTAGCTTCATCTCGAATGTCGACAAAGTGGTACTCAAGAGCTGGACTTCTGGGCGGAAGGTTCTTATGGCTCAAACGGCAGGCGAGTGTACTTTTACCGGTTCTACAGTCGCCCAACACGACTATGCCCTTATTGTGGGGGAGTTTTCCTATTCTAGCACTAGCGACCTCTTTTAAAATAGATGACCTAAAGTGTCAGAGAAAAAATAAACCATAAATACCATAGATGAGCGTAATCCTCGCTCTTCTCCGGCTCATTTACCTCTACTTCGATGCCCATATCTGACAAACTCAACGAGCCGGTACTACAAGTAGACGAGTCAAACAAGCATGTCATTCTTCTCTTACTTTATAACAAATGCAAATCTTAAAAATTTTGTTTTTTTGGGCTACACGTTTAATTTGCTTTAATATACACCGATAGGAAAACTCCTCTCTCTAATAAACTCACTGATGAAAGAGTATGAAATCTTTATTTATTGTTGATGCAATTGGGCTTTTTTTGTTAGTTCGATTTAGTAAGTGCTCCTCTGGCAGTTTAATTTTTGCTAAAGTTTGTTTTTTTTTGCTATTTAGTCTTGTGATTTGTTTTGATTTAATATATTACCTTCACCAAAATCATAACCCTCAATCAACTAAAATCGTAAGTCTGCTTACACGCTTTCTTCCGAATGGGTAAAATAAGGTAGCTAGCATCTCCCTCTAATCGTAAGACGCAGCTTCTGGTAGTCTAATAAAAGGCACAGGCATTGTTCTCGTTTCTCCGGCTTTTTAGCCGAAGGTGTGACCATGTGAATAACTTCTGCATATGTTTAAGCAAGTATTCATTTGAGCGTGTTGAAAATCACTCATTTGAGTGACTCGCCATATTCTAATCGGGATAGAGCTAGTCCAACTAAAACAATTTCCGCATAAGAAGGGGATTTAAAAATTAATTAGTAATATGCTCACGTGCAAAAACGCAAGTATTTGACAGATAGAACAGATCCAGTAAAAATTCTTTAAGTATTTCCACTAATTCTACTCGACACTGGCTGTCAATCCAAGCGTAAGTCAAGACGCCACAAGTTAGGCAATTATTTATTACTTACCTATCGAGGTAAAGGTCACATGTCTGCATAGAATTACAAAGTTCCAAAACCTCCCACCAAAAATATTTACCCAATTTCACAGGTAATGATGATGAAGACATTTGCTAGGCACAAAAAAGGCCGTTGAGGCTCTCACAATGCCAAAAAATCTACGCGCAACTCGCACATAATTTACCTCTAGAATGGCGGTGCAAACGGTCAAATAGTGTCTCATCGAATCTACTCAAACACGCAAACCTTTCCTACTGATGAGTCAAAGTGTGTGAAGAATATTATCCACAGGCTGATGGATGACTCTAGACGAAGCAGTTTATATGGGGAGGAAAAACTCGCGGTGATTACAAGCCTCGAGCAGATTGATTTATGTTGCTATCAGAGAGAGTGAATGCGTGGAGGACTTTTATTTCAAGCAAATGGAATGTGCCTCATCACTCAAGAGAGCACACCGAGACAATATTGCTAAAGTCGTAACGAAACCAAAATTATCTTCAAAGACTTCTTGCCATTAATGGTGCTCGTGTGCTCAACTCGCCTATGTAGAACACAAAATGGAGTCATCCTGAGGTAGTTTTCTGGTCTCAAGTTATTAGCTAGCTCTTTAGAAACATTTTAACTCTTTAAAGTAACTTGAAACCGTTAATGGCTGCAGTGCCAAATCCATCTGTTGTCATTCGTTCACTTCCCTTTAAGACACAAGAATTATCCTCATCCTCAGAATTTATTAATTTATATCCATTCTGCATCGCTCTATCCACCCATTCATTTAATCATTCCGAATCCGTCCATGCATCCCATATACATCCATCCATGTGCCAGAGTATGCTTCCTCCAAACATTCATCAGCTCTCTCTCTGTGATTTATCCCTCACTGTTTTCACACTTGCCCCTTTCATTTGCTCATTTGAAAAGCTCCCAATCACCCAACCACTGCGTCCAAAGCCATTTTATTCAAGCACCCATTTTACAATTCACTGGTCTTTAGCTAATTTATCCATTCATTCTTCATCCTAGCCAGGTTACACCCGCGCAACCACCTATTTTTCCATTTCATCTTCCAGTGATTACGACTTGGATCTCCTCCATCCCTCCCTCCTGAAAAATGTAGAGACCTATTCATCCAGGGTAATAGTTAATTTTGCCTCACTAAATATAATGATATGAAAGAGTTTTTTCGGTCCTCACATTACGGCTGCCTCCGGCTCCGCGTCATCACTTTCTCACTAGCTAGTGGTGCATTAAAACAATGGGATATGATTGGACGAAGGTAAAATTATCACAGTGGTGTTGATGAAAGAGACGCAGCAGAGCAAGAGGTCGTGGGCCTTCGGTCAGCTTGGGTTGACAAGTAGATGGTGGGAAATTTCATGGCCGTTGAGCCATTCGGCGTTATCAAATACTTACTCAGGGCAAAATTCATAAGGAGTCTTCAAGGATTAAAGCGTTGAACCCTAGTAGTCCAATTACTAACCCTTAGAATTGCCTTTTTATGGACAGGTTTTTGAGTACAATTGTCAAAGATCAAGGTTATCTCTTCTTTCAAAGATCCTGCTTCTTCAAAGAAGTGGGACTTGGAAAAAATTGGAAAATCGGGTGGCATCAGGCAACAAATCTCGCCTCTTTACCTAATGACATCCAAATGAGAGTACGCATGAACGAATCCACGGAAAGTCGTCAAACTCAAGAGCATCCCTAATCACAGAAATCTTGTATGGAACAAGTTAAAATATTTTTTTTCCGAAACGATTTAACCGATGTCAGGCAGTGACAGACATAGGTAAGTGGAACTCAAGTAAAACAGTCAAATGACCTCAATTCTCTGCATTGCCTCATTTTTCTGCTCCTTTCCCCGCACTCGTTTCCCGCGATTTCCTTTATCCCTACTAACCAACCCACCTACCTGCTTTCATCCCTTATTGACATCTCTGAGGATACGCATTCTTGCGTGCGTGTCAGCAATTGTGCGTGCGTTCATCTGTATGTGTCTCTTAAAAACGGCGATTAACGCATCAGAATCAACCGCCTAAAAGACGAGACACCAAGCGAGCGAGTCAGAGAGAGGTGGATAAACAGATAGATAGAGAAATCAGGTGCTAAAGCATAGCACTCAAAACCACTCTCACACATACAAAGGCAGACAATAGTAGGCAAAGAGAGATTCATGGAAAGCCGAAGTCGACGACGCAGCAGGAGCAGAAATAGAGAGAGGCCATACGAGATAACCATCTCAACGGCGGATATGTCCTCAAAGATGCAGACTTTCATTATGGAACAGGTGATAGAGTGTCTCAACAACCGGTCGCATCCGAAGAAGATGTGTCGATACATCCGGGAGAGGTGCAATGCGAGATATGGACCCTCTTGGGATTGTTTTGTGGCTAGGGAATACTATGGGTGAGTTAATACCATAGTTTACCTCGTGTTGATGTCACTTTAATTAAATTAATGGAGAGAGATACCCAGGATGTCAATTAACCTCCACTTTGTGTTTGCTGATTACCTTCTAGAATGCCACCTTGCGAAATGAGACACAGATAAGTTGGGAGAACCTGACTCACACCCCGCGAAAACATCCTATTTTTAATTAATTCTTAATCACAATGTGCAAGCTTAGAAGATTAGTTCTTAGCACCAAATACCTAGTTTAAGTAAGTTAAGCAACTATTTGTGCATTTATTCGAGCAAATACATAATAGTAGAAAGGAATGTTTGTTTTGGCGCCAACCATTCTGGTGATATTAGTTAAGTAAAGAAACTCAAACGTCAATTTGAACAATATTTACTGCGGTTATATATTTATTCATGAGTTCCACCAATTAACAGTTCAATACGCATGACTTAAGCGCTTGCTTTTTAAATAATGTGACTGGTATTTAACTAACAAAGAAGTTGCAGTAGTGATCCATTGAAACACCTCAATGTCATAGTCTGTACATAAAACTCAGTTCTAGAATCAACTGAAAGACCTTCCATATAACAGTACTGATTTTCCAAACCTTAAAAGAGAAAAGATGTTTTTCATTCCCATATATACACTTCCTCCTGATTATGACAAAGCTCCCAATTACGACGTCTCATTTTTTAAATTCTCCTCTTCTAAGTAATCTAAGAATCATTTTAAATAACTAATTTGCCTAAAGGTTATTTTTATATTTGTCCCGGGATCATATTTATTTGCCTTGAAGAATTATTTCGTAATTGGATTCCACGTGCTGCCATAATTAGGCTGCTGAAACTTGTGGTCAATTTTATCAAATTGAATAATTCAAATAGGCTTCTTTTGAATGCCATGCTTTGAAAAAAGTTCATTTAAAAAGGCTTATGCCAATAACTAGTTGAAATCGATGCCTCTCACCACCAGTAAAGCGGAATTATTTTGTGGCGCGATAATAACGTTGCGGCATGTGGTATTTACACAGTAAGAACAACGGTAGTCTATCACAAATAATCTAGCCACATCACTTACAAATTGTAAATGAATGAGTACAAAAGCTTCACTTTCTGTTGATGTGAAAAGTTATGAAAAGATGGTAGTCCCCGCCTTTCTTATAATTTAGTTACAAATATTTAGTGCAGATTTATCCTTAAATCCTGTTTACTTAAGATCGCCTCAATTAGTAAAACGCCACAAAACTTGTGCCCTAAAATACTTAGTTCTAAATTTTTAAGAATTGGCACACTTCAAGTGCTCACATCGCTACTTTAATTAACCGGTTAATGGAGAAATGAATCGTAGCCCTAATTACTCATTTCAGCCTTCTCCTCAGCCCTCCAATTCCACTTTAAAATTCCCAACAAAGTTGTCTTACTAATTTTGCTTTTATTCAGATCCTTCGCTTACGTCCCACGCCACCTCTTGGGGTTTGAGCTGAATGGACTCAACTTTCTGATTTTCAAGGGAGCATAAACTCCTGTTTACTATTGTAGGAATTATCAATTTCTTTGTTTTTTTTTGTACTTTTTAAGAAGATAATATGCCCGCAAATTGACAAACTGGTGCCACCTAGCCTTTTGTGTAAATACTATCTTGTAATTCTCCACCTGCCCCCCTCTCTCTGCCGTCTTGACCTCAAAGAGGTTATTACAGTCACGTCCATGCACATTCCGTTGGCATTTCTGCCGAGTCACAGGCAGAGAGTAATGGCAACGAATGCACAGGAGGTAATATGACAGGCGCTCTGGTAAACTCTTGTCTCGAATAAGAGAGAGGTATTTTGATTCCGAAGAAAGCACCACTCGTAAGACATTGTGTTGACGAAGGCATCTTTGTTTTTCTTGTTGTTGTTGCTGTTGGACTGTCATCTCTCCAACTCATCATCAATAAAATGGATAGATTTTCAGCATCTAGTCCCTGTTGGAAGGCTTCCAACGAAGTCAATTAATTTGAATACAGTAAAGTGGATGTTTTAATCGTGAGAAAGGCATAAGCGTGATGCATTTAAGGAACGGGGTGTGTGTGTGTGGACCGATGATTACATCGAGTGACAAAAACAAGCAGTTAGCATAAACCTCCTACTTGTGCCTACTCATACCAGTCTTACAGCTATGTTATAAAGGTGTTTTTACTTAGCTATTAGGGTTCAAAAGAAAAAGTGTGGCAAGTAAAACTCTATACTACTAGAATAGTAACTGAAAAGACAGAAGGTGATGCGAATTAGCCTTATTGCATTGGCGGGGATGAATGCCTCAGACTTAGATGTACGGAAGCCCTAATCATCGCGTCCTTTGTTAAGTGAACTGTGTTGTTGTCAACCGCTGTTCGTAGTGTTTGTTGTCTAAAATCAGTTTAGAGGTACGCAGAGCCCTGTGAAAGGAATTTTCCAAGGTCAACCCTGTACCACGTGTGCATGCATATTGAATCAGAGGCTACCTTCCAAATCCTCCGTGACCGATGATGAAGCAATTGAACCAGTAGAAACGTCAAGAAGGATCTTAAAAACTCGCGTACGTTTCTATCAGTCTAGGAGTATTAGGAGTGGGGGGTCATGGGGTGGTGTCTCGCCTACCAGCCCTATTCAGCAAAACGGCAAGAGGAGGGGTTGGGAGAAGGAAATCTGCACGGAACTAATAGGTTATTAAGCGACATCCCACAGCAATAAAAAATTCCGAAAAAAAGTGATTAACTATCCTATTGTTTAGCGAGGAGTAAAGTAACTACCTCCCCCAAAAGTAAGCTGATGGCTGTACTGCCTACAACCGCTGTGAGACATAGAGTTTTTTCCCTTAAACACAAATTGTCAAATGCTCCTTTTTGCCCTCTATTTCTTTTCAAAAATTTGATGGCGAATTCGGGTTCACATGGTGTGCAATATCTCTTTAGGCTTGAACTTGCGCGTCAAGCTACTCACAACAGTATAAGTAGTGCTGTACTTCTGCAATCAAATAGAATTTTATTTAGAGGCACTTTTAGGCTTCATTCCTAGATTCTTCTAAAAGAGCAAACTTCAGCCTTTTTCTCGCATGCTTTACCAGTTTGCTTCTTTTGTTTATCTAAAAAATGTGTCGCATTTACATACTACTTTATAAGAATTACAGTAGACTAAAAGAGGGAAATGGTTATAAGTATAGTTGGAATGGCAAGCATTGTTAAGCTTGTACTTAGACACACTGATTTACTCCTTGTGTTCCAAATAATGTAAAATATGTTGTGACCCAACCACATGGTGGTAGAAAAGAGCCTCCTTTTCGGAACTCTTTCTTAAAGTTAAACCGTTTTTCATCTTCCCTTGAAAAGCACTCGTTTTATGACTCACTGGTAGCAAAGTTAGTATCAAATTTCCTGAAATTTGCCCAGATCCATTAGATGTATACGTTGAAATTTCTCTGGACCCATTTTGAGGAACATGCTAGGTAACCCAAGCTAAGTGTTAAATTTACCCTGAGAATTTAAACAATGTTTTTGCAAATAAATTATTCGGAATTTTGAAGGAAAAAATGCGTTCACGCCAACTAAATCAAAGCACATTTGGGCACTAATTATTGAGGAGGCCTGCTTGACTCCCGACCATCTGTTGATCTCTCCCTTAAAAATAAAAAGTCATTTCTTTTCCTTTTACGATGAGAAAAACAATAATTATGATGAGGAAAACAAAAATTGTTGATAGCATTCCCTTCTTCTCCTCCTTTTTCTTCGCAATTGGTAGCCTCACTACAATTCAAATCATCCACCTGTAATTACCATCGTTATGACAGCCCCGGGATCTGAAGTATCGACAGGGAGGCAACTTTGAAACAACAGCAGGACACTAAAGTTATAAAACTACTTTTTAAAAGAAAATGGACCACATTTAGTGTTTGATGAAGAAATTTATCTCCGTCCGACCCCCCATTGCGGTCCAAGATTGGCGTGACACCGAGAGGGTGGATGTGGGACCCGTATCCCTCCGACGCGACCCTTTGTGATGGGTGGATCAACTGGGGATAGGAGATAACCTAAAGCAATATAAACACACCTAACAGCAAGTGAGTAGGCAGTAAGATGCACACTGAGAGATCAAAGCTCTCAACTCAGGAGGTAGGTTTTATTTGGAGGGGATGAGGTGGCGGGTGGGGCACCCTATTGATTCCAGGAGCACCGAAACCTACCTCAATCCAATTACATGTGATTAAGGAGAAAAGGTAATTCAATTAGCCCTCGCTATGTGTGTGCGAGTGTGTGTATCATAATTACGTGTCGCAATCGTTGCCTAGGTGGATTGCTAGCTCATTCTCCAGCCCCGTCTCACACGCATATACCCACTCACACACACACACACGGCGAGAGAGAGAGAGAGCACCCAACTCAGACAGGAGAGGTTTAGTTTAAAATAACTGGATAATCAGGTATTATAAAATGTGATTACTTAGTGCACTGCACAGCACTGTCACAGATTGCCACAAATATGCCGCACGCGAAAGCCTACGTGAAACAGGCTGACATGTTGGATCAGATGCAACAGGAGGCGGTGAATCACGCCTACGAGGCGTTGCACTGCAACACACAGTACATGGACATTGCTAAACACTTGAGGACCCACTTCGATCACTGCTACGGACCCTCGTGGAGTTGTGTTGTTGGCAAAGATTTCGGCACGTGAGTGGCATTCCAACTTTCCAATTTAACCTGCTATAGTCTAAAGAAGTTGAAGCAAAAGTTGGATAATTTTATTATCTACTTTCTCGTGACGAATCTTTTTTGTGTTTTATAACTGCATCTACAAGAAAAAAGCTTGTTTTCCCATTCTTCTCCATGCCATGATTTTTTGCAGATCATTCGCATATGAGAAGAAACATCTAATTTCCTTCGAACTGAAAGGTTACACATTCCTCCTGTTCCGTGGGGCGTGAGAAAAAAAGAAAAATCTTTTTTATACTTGTTACTATCTCTGGATGTCGTCATATGATATTTCAATGCCTCTAACAAAACCCTCTTTATCCGGTCATGTGATTCTCATGGAGAGAAAATGCTGTGTATTACTCCTTACTATTGTTAAAACTCTATAATATTAGTTATTTTGATACTGATAAAACCAGCTTTGATTCCTAATCGTTTTTTTCATAGGACATATCCTAGTAGTAATTAAATGAGCACTTTGTTTACTCAAAATAATTATTTCTTGGAGGAGCTCATGATGGTTCCGTAGACTTAGGTTTGTTTAGACAAAAAATTCATCTTGATCTCGGGAGTGGCCCGTTTTGGTAAAAAAAGGACGGACTACGCATTAAATTTTTCTAGTTGGTCTACTTCAAAATGAATGCAAGAACAGAGTTAGGTGACACAGTTTTAAACTTTTGATATACTAAAAAGTAAGCGATAGATTTTAAACGGACCTTGAGATAGATCCATAATTTAAAAACAAAACTTAGGATATATATTGACAACCGAAATTTAGTTTAGGACCAAAACGTACTTTTACAATTGCGCAAAATCCAATTAAGCCAAGAAAACCTGGTATTGATGAAGTTAAACAAGTTAAATGACAATTTGTTGAGAAATAGAGACTAAAATATTCTAATTTGCTCTTTTTGTGAATACAGAACGTATATTGAGGCCTCTGATCCCATTAATATGGTAATTTTATGGTATGGGTTCACCAACCTAGAAACATGCGCAAAAGCAAATGAAAAGGGACACTTTAAGTGCCAAATTTTAAAAAAGTCACGTTTAGTTTTCTTGCAACTGGAATTTTTTTAGCGCAAGCATTCTAAATTTACAACTCTATGCGAAAAGTAAATATTTAAATGGGCGAGTTTCTTTGGTGTGGCAAACCTGCCTGACAGGTAGGTGGACCCATTCTAATTTTTTGCTTTAAAATGTAGCAATCTTGGGTTAATTCCGAGTAAATAAATAAGCTTTAAGGCTATTAGTTTCCATAAGTGGTTTTGCGGTCTGCAGTGTCCCTTCATTTTTGTCAAAAATAACTTCATTTTGAGGTTTCGGTTTTATCTAGACGGTGGCTTTTTCTACACTACCCTAGAAGTCCTTTTTTTGACAGCTAAGCGATTGAATATTCTTACCATTTGTTTCAACCACATGACTCATCCGCTTGTCAAGAGCCATACTTCATCTTGGTTACACGCATCTCTCTACATCGAGTGGAAGGCAAACCTCGCTTTCTACTGCTTACTCTGTTAAATGAACTACTGAGGTGGCAAATAAGTATTCTGGTCACTTTTTAACCCAGCAAGCATCAAACGAACGTGCCTTCGTCATCGTGGCAAGGAGGAAGGTGTTGAATACCCTATTCATATCTCATCGGTTGGGTGAATTGCCCACATGCACACAAATACGTGTTTTGGAGCAGCAAAATTTATTCTAACAAAATGACATTTGTCACAGTCTCAGAGCGATCAATTAAATGCCTTCATTATTGGGATCTAGGAGGTGATCATGTTACTTTTAAGCATCCAAACATCAAAATCGGGTCTTTAAAAGCCCTAAAGGGGAAGCCAAATTAGTGGTCACCATGTAATGTTGTAACACTTCATGATAGCCCAACCCTGAGCGAATGAGTGGGTAGGTATCTTCGAAACTCATAAGGTTAAATTCATTCAGCACCCACTCATGTAGTGGAACGGCACCATTTTTTGCATTTTTCAAGCTTGATGAAGAAAGTTATTACAATTTCGCCCATGGAATAGTAATCTAGACCACTGGCTAGGGGAATGTGATGTGGAATACTTAAGTAAAAGATGAAAATCACTTGGATTTAAGGCTCCAATAGTGCTGTAGGAGCATAAGGCTTGACAATTCTTCATTTTTGTGAGGTTGGTGTGTTAGGCACCCATGGAAGTGTTTACCTTCCAGAATCTAGCCAAGTCCATCATCCCTCTCCCCGATAAGTCTCAATGGGTAATAATCTAGTAAGTCTAACGTTGGTAAAAAAGGAGAGGAAATAAATGAATATTTCCGCTGACTCTGTAATCCAGCCTCAAACTATCACTATGGCGGCCTTTTGTTGGCTGCATAGCCCGCCCTGAGGAGGCGGAGGGGCCACCTCTCTTCGCTGACGCTATGCCTATTTCGAGACGGAGAAAAATGACAACAAAGCCCATTTCACCATGAAAGGGAAGCCAATCCCGCCTTTAACTAAGTGGCAACATTAACCGTCATGGTAGTCTAGTGGAAGACAGTGAGAAAGCGTGATAACTAAAACTAGGCCTTTGGGCCTAACAACGCAGTATACACCCTGTAGCGAAACAGCATCACCGCTTACAGTTACTAATTCACTCACAGGCGAGGGTATTATTCGTCTTCACCTTTTTCCCTCCGCCTAAATCCACCAATGATTGCAACTGCAGAGGGTGAAGTGCTATATTAGTGGCACCTCCATTGATGTGACGGGTTCAATTTGTTGGCTGGTTAGCTCAATCACTGGCATTCATCTTAGCCTTGCACTTGTGCTTGCCATGTCTGCTGGAAGGTATAGGAAAAGTGAGGCAAAAGCCGTAATTAAGGAGACGGATATGCTGGAGGAGTTGCAACAACAGGCGGCAAATTGTGCCTACGAGGCCCTCCAACATCACCAACAGTATATGGATATTGCGAGGTATGTGAGGAAACGTTTTGACGATCTCTACGGTCCCTCGTGGAGCTGTGTGGTGGGAGCTGACTTTGGAGCGTAAGCCTTGACCTTTTATTTATTTATTTGCTCCTTTGAAAGAATCTTTGAAGGGAATTGAGACCCTTGCTTTTCTCTTATCATTTTGCCCTGTCAGCAATACGCAGTGATGAGGGATTTGAAGCTTTTAATTAATTTACTTCTACCCTATCAAATTTGTTGTCTATGACCATTCACGGAGGTCAAATGATTGGCTACCAACTAAATTAACTGACGTGACTTCTTCCCATACCCAGTTGTGGCGAGAACTAAGACAGAGGGAGAAGGCGTCTATCGCCCCAACCATTAAGCCCCCTCCCCTTAAAACATTCCCTGACTGAGGTGACTTTCCAAGTAAAGACGTAGATTTATGCGTAGGCTATTCTAGTTTTGGCCACTGAGGGCAATTTTGAGGTCCAAGATCCACGCCCAAGGCATTAATGATGCAGCTCAATTCGGTGTGTGGGGGCGGTGGTGGAGTCGGCGGAGGAAGAAGGAAAAAATTACGGATGTGTGAGGATTTTTGCCCTCCTCTACTCCATTCAACTTATTCCGCAGAAAAACGCCTAATCCGCAACTGCACAGTTATGGAGCGAGAGAGAAAAAAAAAACTGAGTGGCGAAGTCACATGACACAAATTTGATGGCTTCCTTTTGGCTGCTCTCCAACAGTAGGTTTGAAGCATGCAATCGGCCTGAGAAAACACGCAATTACGTTAATGTTTCGAGAGCTTGCCTCCTTTTTTTTTGTTTACTTGATCTGCGATTTCATTAACTATTTCTTATTACGGCCCAGCTCACCCCATCCTCTCCCCCCATAACACCCTTATTAGTGACTTTAGAGACCCTCTGGTTTTTTCCCAGGATAGTCCTGACAGTAAAAATCTTCCCTGTGTTTTTAAAAGGCAGAATAGGTAATTCATACCCTGAGAGAATTAAAAAATTCATTTATTTTCTTTATTTTCTTTTTGTCTCTTGTAGGTCATTCGCATATGAGAAGAAGCATCTCATCTCCTTCCAGATGAAGGGAAAAACCTTCCTCCTATTTCGCGGAGCATGACAATATTTTTTTCTGTTTTATGCACAAAAGGTCCATAGAATCCAATTTTTAGATTGTTTTAAATACTGATATTTTTGCGTGAGTATTTTAAAGTTGGGGGAGGTTGACGCCTTCCATCCATCCCTCCCCCTCAGAATGTAGAAGACGCGCTACAAACTGAGGAAGCAATTTTATCTGCTAAAACTTTTTTGGAAAGACACCTTTAATATCGCCTTGGTAGCAGCAAAAGAGCGCAACAAAACAAAAGCCTTGGCGGGGGTTTGCTTTTACCGTTGCAGCGCCGTTAGCCCTCAAACGCACCGAAACTTCATTTTTCCACCGAAATTAAGCTATCGTCAGAGGTAGTAATAGGGATTTTATGGTACTTGGTGGATCAATCTTTCCTTTTTGCGCACTATCTAACCCATATATTAATTAGTAGGGAAATGTTAAAATGAAGGCACAGTCAATGCGAAAAGATGAGGCCCTCCAACCACATAGTGACACCTCCTCAATCAAGTAGAACGCTTCATTGTGTTAATGTCATTTAACGCGGTGACAAGCTGTTAAAGTCAAGCTTACAAAGCGGCTAGATGAAAGCACCTGTTCTTTTACAAGGAATATCCTTTCAAGGGAAAAGAGAGGAGGAAGTACTTTAGAAACTACCAAATATACCTGTTTGCATCCACATTTACTGGGAAAACTGCGGTAGAGGCTAAGCAAGTGGGTGGCAAATACACCAATGAAGGCTAAACGATGATCTACGGGGCTGCTAACTTTTCCTCCACTTTTCCCCCGCCTTAGAAACGCATTGTTGTTATTTGCCGAGTGACTGACAGATTTGTGGTGAGAAATAAACGCCTTCTTGCAACGTCTCTTGATCAAACTAACAACACATCGGTTACACCTCTAGGATCTGCTCTCCCGTCTCACACTTATAAGGCACAGGTTACTGCAAGCCCAGAAAACCATACTTGTGGTTGATGGTGGAGCAAAATCACCTACTGAGGGCTAAGCAAAGGGTGCGCCTAAGAACCATCAGCTCGATACAATGCTAGCGAGTAAAAGAGAAAATTCATCACCATAAGACTCACTCAAGATTGCTCAACCAATAGGAAGAAGGCGCTATTTTAAAAGGAAAACACGGGAAATACTGCGTAAGATAAGGAGGGGGATGCACCCACATTTGCACTCTTCGTAGTCTCTTGATAGCAGTTCTCTGACCTACAAGTGGCAATTATCACAATTCCTCTTGAAGTTGGGTAACCGCATGATCCCATCGGAAGCAAAAGAGACAATGTGGAAATAAAAGTGAGCTAGAAATGTGAGCAGCACAGCCTAGATTTAGGCCCTCAGTAAAACTCCTGTATTTTTCCTTTAAGAGTAGCTAATAACTCACATTGACGGTTAAACCAACTTATAAAATACCTCTAAAAACATTATGCGGATATTCAACATCCAAAATGAAAACTACACGAAAACAGTTAATTTCCTTAAATACTAGATTTTATGTTCTACATAAAAACAGGCAATTTAAGATGTGTTTATTGGAATTATTTTGGAACAGATAACTAGTACTCCATGTCTGAGAAGGTTTTACCTATTTCGCATTTGATGTGAAAATTACCTATTTAAATCCACATTTTGGAACTCATAAATTAATTAAAAAACCAAAAGTCAGGACAACAAAAAGTGCAAAGGTTTTAACTTTAAACTTCATTTATTTGGAAAAAACACAAAAAATGTAAAATGGTCTATTAATACATTTTATTCTCCCCTAACCAACTAAGGCATTTAACTTCGTTTAGAACTACATCTTGATTGCAAATAAGGTAATCACGCATATAATTTTTCCAGTTTTAATCAAGCAACTCTAAATATAAAAAAACAAAGAAGAACTGTTCCCATCCTCCTTCTTTAAATATGACTAGTAAACGATAAGTAACCTCCGTTTGATGGTTTAAAACAAACCAGATAGAATTATAATAGAAACTTTCCTTCGTTAATTTCTAAATAATAATAATAAGGCAAAACCCAAGAAGAGCTTTAAAAGTATGAGAAATTTGAACCATTCCGTTAGGAAACTGTCATCTTATTATTAAACTGACTGCGTTTTATGGAAAAATGCTCACGAACAAAGGATTTGAACACGTTTGCCTAACCTCATAATTTATTAGGAATCACACAGAGTATTCTTTTAAAAAATAATTTGTTACAAATAATGTGGTAACTTTCAGCCAGGTTTTAACTAAAGAACGAATGTTTGGGCTAATGTAGTCGGTCATGCAGTGTCCAAAACTGTGATATTTAAAAGTATTGTCGAATCTAAAGTCATTTTTCGGCGTCAAGATAAGCTAGACTAACACGATTAATGATTTATAACATGCCTACAGGAAGGCGCCAAGGGAGAAGGCCACTCTACTAGGGGGCAATGCGAACCGCGGGGGCTGTACAACCTGTGCAGTCGTGTTTATTTTAAAAAATACTAAATCACCGGACATCTCTCTCCAATAAACCTTGTTTTCGGCGTTCCTCTTTGTCCTTTTACAACGCTGTCGCTGCTTTAAAGGCCACCTACGAGGGTGAAGCTGCAGCCATTAAATTTTTTGCAGGTGAGAAGACAGAACTAGCATGGAACGCATCGAATCGAAAGTTTCGTATTCTTATGAGCTAAACAAAGCGGAGGGACTTTCACTGCCACACACCCCTCTACAATAAAATCACTTCACGCCTTAGCCACTGTTCTTGGGAATATATACTTAGGATCGCGACAACGTTAGGTAGCTTCGTAAGACTAGTTATTTGCGTCCACTCCTTTTTAACACGTCTTGCTGATTTTATTTCCACTTGAAAGTTGACTTAAGCTTTATTTTGCCGTTAGCGATTTGGAGATGACATTGTTTACCCGTGTTGCGTCCCTAATCAGGAAGAGGAAATTTCAGATCGCCCAAGCATGGCCCAGTTTCGCTTAGCAATTTCCTTTTCGAAAAACACCGGACGTGGTGGACACAACTTTGACCACCGACCTTTTGTGAGTCTTGATGAAATCACAAGATTTCCAACTTTGTGAAATTATGACATGCTCCTCTGTAGATTGAGATTGCTCGTTACTGCCACCGGCACGACGATTCGAGCCTTCCACGAAGACGCAATAAGCCCTACTGTTGGTTGAATGGTTGAGCAAACGAATTGCAATTCTAACTCCTCAAGCGCGCTGTTGGTCGAAGCCTCGTATGTCTCCAATCAGAGTTCAGCGCTGCCTGCTTTCCACTTCCCTGGTACAGCAGCGTCGCTCAATGACGCATTTGTGGAGGCCAAATTCTGACTGCCTTAAAAGGGCCCATTCATAAAAATACCCCATTATTGCCGCGGTTGTAGGCCCATCTCTCCTTAAACTCTGTGGCGTGATCACTCAACAGCACTGATATTCATTTCACCGCGTCAGGTGGTGGTCGCCTTGGCGACGAGGCGTGCTGGTGCCAAATTAATTATGAAGGTCAACACTCAAAACCTAACCGTTGCACTGCCTAAATCTGCCTCTTCATTACGCACCAACAATACTACAATTTGGCACCACCGAGTGTGCAAAAGGCACGGAAAAGTAGGCGTAGGGGGTGCAATTTCCTCCACCAGCCATTACCAAGTCTTAAATGCGCCAACCCTGTCACCTTTTTTGTAATCAATTTCACTCTTTTTTTGCTGTTTACCTTAAGGCAATTTACCAAAAAGGTTGTCCTTTTGGTAAAACTTTAATAGAATTTAAGGCCGCTTTCGACAGGCATTTTGGACGTGGGGCGGCGGCGGTGGCAGGGCCAGGTTGGGCGAAGGCGAGGGAAGTTCTCCCAAACTCTCCTTTTTTCCGTTTGTAATGTCGATTATTAAAATATTAAATATTGCAAAACACGATCTGCCTACTAGTTCCGTCATCCAAATATGGTGATTGGGAGAAAAGCGTTTGAATTGGTTTTTAAAAAACCTAAGCTTTTTCGGGTCCTATGTGAGTCTATTCAAACAGCTTGAGGAGACGAATCGGATTTGAAGGAGGGTGTATGACGATTGCCTATCCGTTTAGAAAGCCCTAATTACCCGCTTACTCAACTCCTCTCGCTACCACAACACATTGTATGTCATACGTGTTTATTTAAAGGGTAATACGTTATATACAAACTCGGAGGTGATCTACGCGCTTTTAAAGAGGAGGATCTGTTGCCCACCGATATCCAACGAGATGTGTTTCTTTTTCTCGTAGGCGAACGAGCTGAAAGGAAGGAAGGGAGGGAGTAGGATAAAACCAAACTGATTAAGCATGAGGAAGATAAAGAGAAAGCGAGAAAGGTGGGCTTTAAACTGCCTACCTGCTGAAATCTCTGCCAACAATACAAGTCCACGAGGCTCCGTGATGTTCATCAAAGTACTTCCGCACCTCCGTGGCCACTTGAACTGGGGTGATCTCTGGGTCGCACATAATCTGTGCACAGATATCCACCACCTCCTGTTGCATAGACTCCTTCATATCCGACTGATTTACTTTGGCTTTTACGTAACTCATGCTGTAAACGCGGTGGGGTGAGTTAATTGTCACTACTGCTGGGTCTTGTGTGGGGTGCCGAACTGCACGGCTTTCCTTATATACCCCAATTCACTACCTTGGCAGCACACACCATCCCATTGGCTCTACCGGAGGGTCTAATTGAGTTACCCACTCACACACATTGAGTGTAAGTGTGTGTGTGTGTGCTCATCCCATCGATCAAAGAGAATGAGAGTGTGACACCGATCTGGTTAAAATGATTGCCTTCCTAAGTCATAACATGGATTTACTGCGGGTTTTTTGCCCCCAAAGGAAGGCGAAATGAGATGTTATTTTATTTATCTTTTTATTAAAAGTCCGCTGTTAATTGTACAAGTTTAATGTTGGTTAAACATCAAATTTGGTAAAAATATTAACCTGGAAACCCTGTTTGGCAGAGGTTGTTTTAAATTGGATTACCGGTCTGATGAAATCAGATAAGCAGGAGGGCTGTCATGTGCTTTGGTGGGGGAAAGAGAAAAAGTGACATTTATGGCGTAAAAACTTAGAGCCAAATTTTAAAAAAAATGGTGGCAGTTAGGATAAAACTATAATCTCGTTGTCTCTGTTGTTGTTGTTTTAATTGCTTCAACGCCTAAATAATTGCCCGGGAGGATTAAAACTGATGAAGTTAAGGTAAATTTTTTTCCCTTTTTTCTAAAAAATTAATTATCTGTGAACACTCTCTTCAGCAACCTGTTTTTTAATTTGTAAGGCAAAGAATGAAGGTAGTTGTTAAAAAAAACCGATTATTTTGAAAAACGAAGCATGACCTACTGAATTATCTTATTCAGTAGTATGGTCTGGTATGTTATCAATTGTCCTGAAATCTATGGAAAGAAGCAAAAAGTGGCATTTTTATCACGAATTTTAAGTTATGAACTAGGCTAAGTAAAACACAACTTTTTAATTTTTGAGAATGGGAAAAATATGTCCACAGGAGAGGAGTCCTCGCTTCCGGCAGCCAGTGTCGGTTGGAGGGCTACTCATATCGCGTAGTTTATATTTCTCTGTTCAGCTTTTCTGCATCTTGTGTATAAATACTAGCGATAAAGTAATGAGAGTGCTTTACTTCCCTCTCTGAGTAAATTTTTTTATCAATCCCTCCTGCATCCATTCCATACCCATCCACCCATGGATCCATGCCACATCCATTCATCCAAAGACTTTGAACACGTATTCTCTCTGATTGTTTCCCCTTCCATTGTTAAAAAAAGTAATGAGAAGAAGGAAAGAAGAATGCTGCAGTATCTTTCCCACTGCCTTTCCAAATACGTGATGAGGTCTTGCCAAGGGTAAGTTTTGTGGATTTGGGAGTTCCAGCGTCCCCATGCGTTGTCTCGAAGGTAAGAGGTTTACTTCCAACCAAATGGTCCAATTTGTTGCTTAGGAAGAGGTTTTCTCGCATGCCTTAGAGATGCGTTAGACGAAGCAGATAAAGCTCTCTTGTGGTTGGAGACTAGCTTTTGACAAGAAATTGGTAGAGAACAATTCCGTCTACTACTTCAAAGCACCAGGGTACACCGAGTCTCGAGGAGGTAAATTGATGAGTACAGTCAGCCACTCGGGCAACCAGTGGACAAACAAGATTACCAGCAAAAGGGGTACAGGCGTATTGCTTATCATCCGATGCCGAAAGATAATATTAACAGCCATTAGTTTGGCTTCTACGCTTTACCCCTTCTAGTTGTTGCCGCTGTGAGCAAATTGGTTCAACACCACCACCGCACATCTACCGTGAATGAGCATCTCGATGACATTGCGTCATTCGCTTTTATCTTTGTACTCTATCCTTTCCTCATCTACTCAAGAAGAGAGGGACCTTCTCAACCTGATGCATCTAGTTTCGGACAGTTGTCCTCCCCTTGGCTCTGAGTGATGCGTAGCGCCGTCACACGCTACCTTCTCCAGCTTCCAAGAGCTAAATCTGATGGAGCTACTAAGGTCAAACCACCTCAGGTCTGTTTTACCTCGATTTGATATGCTGGAAATTTGCGATATAACCAGAACGTGACGAGGAGTGGATTAATGGCTACCCAGCAGGCCTGGATACAATCGCGTGGACTTTAAAAGTTCACGCAAATAACAAGACTTTATTGTTGCATGCCATTCATTTATTTTTAGTCACCTGATTCGCCTTCCCTTTCTGCCCATCCTTTAGTTTCTCTCTCTCTCTCTCTTTCTCTCGATGTATCCACCTATCCGCCTAGGCCAAATCCGTCTCTCTCTCTCTCTCCAGCCGACACACCCATACTACGCATCCCTTGATTTTATCACCAAATAGCTAATTATTCCTGCATGTTATACACCAAATGGATAGTAAAATATAACTTTTAAAGCAAATCTTTTAGGCCAGAAGGCTCTTTGAGACCATGGAATACAAAGTAGAAAGAGTCCACCAAATGTAAACCCAGTCAAAGAAGAAGAAAAGGAAGAGTAGTGGTTGGACGTGGTATTTACACCTCAGGACCGCGTAGCGGACTGGTTAGCGGGTCTAATATTAAGGTCAGAGCAGAGGCCAAAAAAGTGGCACTTGCCAAAGGCACAACAGAAGACCATCCGGGGTCGACACATGCGTTTGAACTTCCATAACTCCGTGACACACCAAGTACACATAGTGCAGGTGGTCACGCAGTAGGTGCTGTCACCGATGTAGCCACATCCATTAGCAGTGTCGCATTGATACTCCAGTTCACTGCAACCCAGGAACCTAAATTTGAACCAGGCTAGAGGCTTAATCTCCATCTGGTGACTTTGACTACTCAATCAAGCCTTATCGTGAGGAGGTAAGAAGCGCTCTTACCTCTCCACCTCTCATCCACCCCCTATCCAGCTATCCATCCCTTCGTCCATTTGCTCGTCCCTTATCTATTCATTTACCCCGTCACGGCTACTTTAAATGTCCCTTTTTGATATAAAATGGTTGCTGTTGAGTTGGAGAGAAGGGTAGGCACAAGAAGCAGTTTAACACAGCGAGGGTGTGACCACACAAGACATGGCACCAATGAGTGATTGCCTTTGCACCAGTAGCTGAGGTGCTCACACCGCCTAGTACTACGTGTCATCCAACACCGCGACTTGGTTTTTACTTGCTTTACCTTCGGAGAACATGTGATGATGTTGTGATGAGGTGTACCCTTGCAAAGAATACGGTGGAATCAGTGGCACCTTAAACAACTAAGCCGATAAATGATCAAAAAAGAAAGGAGATGGCATTAAGCCCCTAGGCTATTCGGAATGACGACTGAGTGTAAAATAACTAAGATGAAACCGCGCGATTTGTTTCGTGACGCCGGAAAAACTAGAGGAATAGGAAAGAACTTTTCTCCTCGAGAGCGCAGATAAGTAGGTCGGATTTTGTCGGTATTCAAGTGATTGTCGGGCAGGGAGAAAAGTCACCTCAAAGATAATAACGTTAGGGCAATATGGAAGATGACAGTGGGACAGTATTTCCCCCCTTTTTCCCTTCCTTACCCCTATCCTAAGGAAGGGGCAATGAGGTATCCCTGCGGGTAAGTTTTTGTGGCGGTTTGAGGTATGATGTGCAACTAGGTCTGGTGATTTTCCACTTCCCTTTCAGCCGTGTCGTAAACAGTAGATACCTCTCAGCTGTTAAAATTTCGTGGCTTCCGATGGGTGAAAGGTCAGGTCTTCAGCCCTCACATACACACACACCCATAAAGCATGGCCAGTGTCGTGAGAATGAAGTGATGCATGCCTGAGGGGCGTGGATAATAACGAGTAGATCCCTTAGGATTAACCGATAATGCCTCCAGTGGCTGCAATACTCCCCACCTCAAGTCAATCAGCGATTAATCTACCCAAATGTCGACAAATGGGTGAAAGAGTCCGTGACAGTCTAGGAGGCATGTGACATCCGCCCCACCTAGTAGATTCTACTCCGTGCCCTTTTAGTTGATGTAAGCGTAACCAATCATGACATTAAGTCTGTCTGATCTTGATTAGCCGTAGAACCTCTGTCTGAAGGCACCAAATCTTTGTTTAAATCATCTAAATGAGCCGCGGTAAGATAAAAGGCCCCTCTGATTGGACCCAACTCCTAGCAAGTTTGTTCACACACTGTCGACTTTAAAGGGGTTCTAGAATTATTTAGAGGTAAAAAAAGGAGTTGGGGAACAAAAACATCTCCCCTTTTGCCTGGATATCAAATCCAGGGGAGCGTTGTGTTGTGTAACTCCTTTATGCAAGAGAATTCCTTTTTCCTTATTCTCACCTCCTAGATTATTAGTCCAAAAAATGTTGTGAGGAACAAAGAGGCATTCGAAAAAGCAAGTAGAAGAACCTACGAAGGTACTTTTTCCACGGCCTTTGACCTCGTCCAGATGAGGGAGAATAGTATCAGCCCTGAAAAGTACAGACACGACTTGACCTTCATTATTGATTGGGTTAAATTTTGAATAGTCTTACTTGTTCATGTAGAGGAAAAGGGGTTTAATTTAGTTTAATTAACAAGCCTCGTCTTTTGATGAGGTACAAGTTGGCCACGCATTCCGGTTTTGCAACTGAAGGGGAAATGTGTTAATCTATCTTTGATCGCCGGTGATTTTATTTCCCGCTTTTTTTTATTTTCCACTTGTCTGCTTTAATTTACGAGTCATTTTGCCGTTGCCTGACGCCAAGAAATGTCACTTGGAGAGGTGTCATCGAGAGGGTAGAGGGAGATGAGGGGTGGGGAGATCCAGGAACGTGGATGAGGACATATTGCCAAAGTAATCAGAGGCACCTGCCTATTAACTACACCTGGACGCTTGTCCCAGCTAGCCATGGTGGCGCACCTCAGAGTTGTGCCGAGACACCTCAGCTGTACAAAAATAACGCTGAGTCCCGAGACAGTGTAGTGGTGAGTGCCTTTAATGCGTGTGGGGTAATGTAAAGCACTGAGATAGTCATTCGGCTGGCCGATCAGTCAGTTTGACAGGCAGGCAGTCAGCTTTCACACCTTACCCCTTCCATTTGATCCCACCGCAGGCGAATTGATTCAGCATTAGCACTGCTTACACCGGAGAGAGCCACATTCTCTTTCTTCATGTGACACTTTTACTAGATCCTACTCAACATACTCCACCACAAGCTTTCGTAGCTTTGAAGCCGAGTTCGAAGTTCTTCCTTATCTTGCAAGTCTTCTAACTTCGTCGTCAGATCCGCTGTATGTGAATCAACCAATCGCTGGGTGGGTGAATGAGTAAAACTGATGGCAACCTGTGGGTGGGTCACTGAGTCCTCAGATTCACTCAGACGACATTCTCGCAGCGATCGAAGGAGCAGGTAGGTTGGCAGGTGGCACAAAACATCGTGACGTGCCCTCACTCGGACTCACACCTGCCTGCCAATGTACGGCTCCAACCAGCAAGCCTTTATTCTTCATAGGCTTGACTCCAAGTGCCAAAATCACATAGCTAATCAGTCGATCAGTTCTTGTCAGCACTATCAGTGTATCCACAGTAAGACATTTTCAGGGATCAGGTTAACCCAAGGATTGATTGACTAACTCACTGTCACTGATCGGTTTGTACTACCGCCACCACCTAGCTGAATCATTTCTATTAAAGCGGAGGTCTTTGACAAGTCACACAATAAGTGAGTGAGACAGAGTCAAACAACCACACCTGTATAGGGTGCGGCACCCTAATCGCCTTTTTCTCCATGACGTGAGTATGATGTGCTTACCTGGGTTTAGCGTCGTCACCGACAGAGGGGTTTCACTTATCTCTACAGGCTTAGAAAGCGCAAAACTTCAAAAATCTTTTGTAACTGCTGATTGACAGAGTTGTTAGATGGCGTTGTGCAGACTGATGAGAATGCCTAAAATTGTTCAAAAGATGAAGAGATTTTGAAAAGCGACTCCTTCAATTTTTCTTGCCTGAGGGGGAGAGGATTCACACATTCCCCACATGTGTGTTTTGGCTTAGGAAATTATGCCACCGCGTTGTCTTATTCAAAGCCCAATTCACCAAAAGAACTTTGGCACTCAACTCGAAGAAGATGTGGTGGCAGTAGAAGTGGATTGCTTGACTCAGTACATGCGTCGTACACATGCTCAAGCACTGCGACCAATGGCTAGGGCGTCAACTCTCACCTTCTCAACGGAGCCTTATATAAGAAGTGTTTGGTGATGTGTGCGTACTACACCAGAAGTCCTTACAACCACAATGAGCGTACTCAAAGCCAAGGTTGTTCAAACCGACATGAAGGAGTCTATGCAACAGGAGGCTGTAAATGCCTGTGCCAAAGCCATCGCCGAGGACGACTCTCCCATTGCTGTGGCCACTGCGGTTAGAAAGCACTTTGATGAATACTATGAACCCTCATGGACTTGTATTGTTGGTCGCGACTTCAGTAGGTGAGTTACACTGCCGCTTATCGAGGTGTCTGAAGTTTGAGCGATCTCCTACTCCTGTTTTTGCTCTCATTATTTCAGTGCATTCGCCTACCAGAAGAGGAGGCACATTTCGCTGTCGATGGGTGGAAAACAGATCCTTCTTTTCAAGAGCGCCTAGTTACTTTCTGAGGAAGACGGATTTCTGTAAAATAAATTTCTTTTCCTCTCTCTCTGTACCTGTCATGCTTCCTAAACTAACAAGACATAAAAATGGGAAGACTTTCGATTCTTTCACCCATTTCTGTAAAGCCCCATGCTTGCATAGACGCACCATAATTTAATATACTCGGGTAAAAAGGCGGCCTTCCAAGTCTGGAAAATGGTGTCTTCTGCGCAGCTTCGGTGATAGTCTGATCCAGAATTAGGCAGATGGAAAAAAAGGGGGGCTAGGGGCGAGGAATTTGCACATTTGTGGATGAGGTGTTTGGTAAGATGTTATCAGAGGTGATTCGATTACTTTGAAGAACGTAGGATCTCACAGTCAAGTCAAATCACATCGCATCGGTTGCACCAGTCTCACCTGAGCCCCATCTTAGTTGATTTTTAGGGGTATTGGCTCAGCTTTCTAAGAAAATATCTGCATTGATGATAATTTGGGCCCAAATGACACGTTTTTTACTGAGCCATTGTTAGCGTAGGTTTACTTTGAGGAGGGACTGCATTAGGTTTATCATCCATTTAAGTTAAGGGATTAAAAAAGAAAGAAAAAAAATGAAAGAGAAATAGAAGAAGGGTCTGAAAAGCAAGAATGCGTTTTTACTTCACCATTTCTAGGTCCTCCTTATCTTTGCCCATTTCCACCATCCCTGCAACGACGGAGACCCTACTATGTTGTGGAGAGGCTTTAGGCGCACTCCACACAAGGAGTAACAAAAAAGAAACCTAGAATTAGCTGTACTTTTGAAGCCTCTGTGGCATTAGGTGGCACAGCTATTGCAGGCAACTTAGCTGTGCGTGCGCAAGTGAAGATGTCGCACCTACCGAGCGGTATCGATCCGATTTGCAGAGCACTGACGCTTGAGCCATGTTTTACTACCATAAGTTTACCTCTCAATTTTCCTTTCTATTTTTTGCAATAATTAATCTTGCGGGAGGTACAAGCACTATTTTTAGTTGTTTACATCCACTCGCAGGTTATGTGATAATTCCCAATTCATTATAAAGGATAAGGGAGTGAGAAAACTAACACTCCTTTTGACAGTGGCAATGCTGTGGCAGGCGAACTTTCTTAATTTTGTGCTCTTGGAATCACATATTACCTTTAACTGGTAGTTTTCCTACTGAAATTGCCTTCTCAAAATTCGAAAACAACAATTGGGGAAATCATTGTAAAGAAAGTAAATTGGATAATTTCTTGTCATTTTTGTGAATTATTTGAGAAGAAAGAAAATGAATTGAGTTAGGTGCCGCCTCTCTATGCTGATGTATGCCAGACTGCCGAGAGATCGTTAAAGCGGTCTACTTGGGGGTTTTGAAATCAGCCGCCTTACGTGTGATGCAGAAGGGCTGCCAGGCACAAGCCTGAGGCGAGTCTTGTGAGGTGGGGTGCGATTCTAAACTCAAAGGTGTCCTGTAAGGTTTTTTTAAGGTTATTTGCGGCTAGGTTTACGTAACAGACAGGCAGTAAGAATTTCGAATTATTAAAATTAAATAATAATAATAATAATAAAATCTTGTTTTCTGCCCCAGCAACCGCCACAATACATAACCCAATGCCAGGCCAACAAGACATCGCTTTGACACGAAATCTACTCTACCTTAATTTTTTATCGAAGGGGACAAATAACTGAGTCATTGACACAGCCGTCTCAACCTCATTTTTACCTCCCAACTGTCACTTTTGCGTCTCAATATCTTATCTCGATGTAACACTGCTTTCTACCGACTTGATTAATTTACTAGTTTTGGCAATTTTGCTAGCCCTAACATGGAGGACTTTTCTTACACCCCATCCACTCGTGTCCAGCTGTGGAGTCGCCCACAACTTTATCTGGTCTGATCCTAAAAAAGAACTTCGTAGTGAGTAAACACTAACCGTCTATGAAGCCGATTACCTCTCATCCATTGTTACTCAACTTCTAAGACTGCATCTTTCACTTTCCAGTCAATGGCAAGGTGAGTAAGTTGGCTCAGCATCATTACCTCTCACGTATTTATCATAAAAATTGGTCTTTCAACGGAAACACGAACGCAATTTTTTTCTCAGAGGATAAATCCCTTTCAAGGGCTTTTTTAATCTCCACAAACGTCACTTCTACTACGTCTTATTCAACATCTTTCACCACAGTCTTCCCTACCTTTGAAGTCGAGTTCACATCCATTCCTCATCCCGCACGCCGTCTTGGTTCATCATCAAGTTCACTGTAAATCAATCTGACAATTACTGAGTGGGTGGGTGGGTAAGTGAGTGAGTGAGACAGTCAGTTATCATATTCACTGAGGCGAAATCCACGAAGTGATTGAAGAAATGGGTAGGCGGTACAGAACACCATAACATGCCAGCTCAAACTACATGGAGGTCTGCCCACCGTCGATCAGCCTATGGATGTAACCGCATGGAAGGTTCCCCTTTTACTTTGCAACTGAATTCGGCAGAATGGAATCAGTACTGCCACCAGAAGTCTACAGCACCGCTCTCCTGACGAGATAGTAAAGTCTTCACGACAACTCATTAGATAGTGGAGGTGGCTATTAAATGTGTAGATCCTGTCACTTTGTCATGTACTGCCCCATCAGGCATTACCCGTGTCGACAGAGCAATATTGTTTGTCATAAGCATGAGTACTGTCAAATCCGTTGATTTATCGCTAACAAAAACACCAACACTTACAGCAAACGCGGTCAAAACAAGGCGAAATAAGCTTTCAAATCATGCCATTTGATGAATATCATTGTGGTGAAAGCACACGGTCATCAAGGTTTCATTACCATGCATTTCAGTAGCTTCTCAGTGAGGGTACAGCTAAACACTGCGTCGTCTTGGAAATCATCATTATATTGGGAAAAGAATGGCGCTGGCTTTGGCAAACTACTGGTTCATCAGACCACTGCTACTGAAGGTGATGAAGCTCTCCGGGGAACAGCACTGGTGCGAATCCTTCCCCATGCTACATCGTGAAACCTACTTGGCCTTTGCTGGTTCGACAAACTAGGTGAAGGGGAGCTCTCTGTCGAAACTATTTACCATATAATGCATTCAACTGCAGTATGCCTCGGTGGGATTCATCAAAGAGGCTGTTTTAGCTGTTAAAGTTCTCCCAATGGTCACGACTTAGGTTAAGCAGACCACAAAGTCCGGCATTACGTTAACGCAAGGAAAGCGCTTCTTTGGGTAGAAGTAATTGCCCCATATTTCGAGTATCGACTCCAAACCACAGTTCCAATATGGAGACTTGATATGTGCCGTCGAAGACTGCTTGATGTTCAACCATCGTAAGCTTCGCCAAATTCATGGCTGTCATCATGGCGTCGGTAGCACAAAGTCTACCGTCAGAAGCTTACCCTACTGCCCACGCGTGAGCAAAGATGTTGCCCAAAATGCCCACCACTACGTTGGCCTCCGCGCAGATATCGCCAGCCTTATCGGTTGCTGCTCTGAACCTCATTTTGACTGATGTTGCGCTACACGGGATCCCGAAGACTTTAGCCACAGTCAGCAGTACACGATTCACATTGTATGTTTGCTCTCCGCCTTATAACCCTCAGCCTCACGACATGTGGAAGTTCACTGACCCTACTCAGATCACGAAGGGGGGGAGCATCTCATTTCTTTACCCTTGACTGGAGTGTGATTTTGCAGCTTATTTAGGAACACCGCCGATTGGGATTGTGCAGACTGATGATAGGGATTCTTTTGTGACATTCAAGCGCTTGATCAAAGAAGAAATGATGCTGACAACAGCCGTGGATTGCTTGGGTCACCTGCAGACTTCCAGAGCATGAATGCACATACTCAAGGACTGAAATCCATGGTAATGGGATCAACTCTCACTTTCGCACGAAGCCTATTTATGGAGTGAGAGATCCGCATCAAACCGCCACCACAATGAGCAAATCTGATATGGCGCGGTCAATGCAAAGGTGGCAGGGATTCTCTGTGGGAGGGGGAGCAAATGAGATTTCTGTTGCCGCCGCTGTTTGAAGGCTATCTTTTTATTTCACACACCAGCGTAGACTTACATCATTAGAAGCCCATTTTTGAAGTGCTACTTCGACTATCCCTCCTGTTAGTGATGTCACTGGCGCTTGTTTTGCTCCCAAAGGTTTACTTCATTCGCCATCTGGAAGAGGTATCACGTTTCCCTTTTGATGTAAGAGAAACAGGTCCATATTTTCAAGAGATCTCCCTCCTTGTCTTACAGAACCAAGACCTCCTTCCCTTCTGCATGCTTGCATGATCCAGTTCCTCCATCTCAATCGGTCGGCTGGCGCCTCGTTTACCTATTATGACTATCCGTCTTCCACTGGCTCATAAGGAGATTCTACAGTACTAACTTTGCTAAAAAGCTTTCGCAGCTCTGAAATCGACTTTACCACCCTCCCTGAGGCTGAAAGCCATATGTCACATCGGATTTGTTCATTTGATACCCTACGAGGATTCAAACAGCCCAGGAAGTAAAAAGCAGTATGGAGCGCAGCTGAGGGTGGCTAAAGGTGGACCGACGCACGAGTCTGAGCAAGCTCATGCATTTTTAAGGAGGTTCTACAGTGTAGAGCAAGTTATTGCCATGATCCATGCGAGAAGTGGAGTAAACAAGCAATAAACTAGCCACTCTTGCTGGCACAGATAAGCCAGTCTCGTTTTGAGGGAAAACCAAGATTTGGGACAATGATAAATAGCAGATAGTGTCGGAGTCCTCCACCTCATCTCTCCCATGAAAACGAATTACCCGTGGATCGGTCGAAATAACTCTCTGCGGATGAAGTAGATGAGCTATTTCCACCTCTCAGCCAAGTACACCAATATGCGTCACAAACGGTGACTGCAAAGAACTCTTCCATTTAGTGTGGAAAGTCCGTTTTCCAGGCGGCGTCGGCTATTCAACTGCTGGTATTTCTGTCTGCTTTGATGAGGTAGGCAAACCAGGGAGAAGTAAACAACGTCTACTGATAACAATGTAGACTACAGGGGGACCGCCAAACCTGCTTCCCGTTGGTATCTAGTGGCATAAATCTCCTTGAGATGAGGTAGGGGTCTGGGATACTCTGAAGAATAGTTAGTTTTCTGATGTGTTTTTTTAGCCGCCTTTGTACCTAAAAGGATCAGATTTAGCTTTGCCGGCTAGACGGGAAAAAAACAAAGTTTTTGTCATCACTGCTTCTCAATTAACAAAGTGGACCTAGAGCAACTTCACCTGACTTCATTGGACGCCTCACCAAAACCATAATGGCGGAACGACCACAGAATCCCGTACAATTTAGGCAGTTAATACCTTAAAGGTGTTGTTCACCTTGCCAAAGTGGAACCCTATTAAGTAGATGAGTGGAGCTGGCAATATGGGACTGCCGGCCTGCCAATGCTTCACCTATCTTGGGTGTCTGGGTAATGTGCCTGCCTAAGGTAAGACAACCCAAAAGGCCATGCACAACGAGAAGATTTGCTTGACATTTTCGAGTAATACGATAGGCGTCAAGGTTGCCAACAGCAAATAAACGCTTGTGGTGCAACTAGTCATCAAAAGTCTGTGAAATGTCATTTCTTTCATCTGTGTGGTTATCACCAGCCTAACGGAAAATAGCTGAGTTGGCTTATCCCCAGTGCGATTCGACTGTGACAGCGAGAAAGCAGACATTGAGAGACAGGGGCACCACATCTGTCGGACCCCCACAGGCTTGCTAATCTCTTTATTTACGCATACAGATGGGTATGAGTCAGCTTGTCCGGACATGTACTACCAAGTTTGGTTACTCATTGACCAGGAGCCAATTAGGTCGCGTCTGCGCCTACGGGCGACTATTCTTCATCTTTCAGTAGCAGAGGTTTAGCCGTTAGCCTCAAGCTTTCCAATTGGTTGTCGTAAAAGAGGACGCAGCCAACACGCCTGAGTGCTCGCGATGCGGATGTCCGCTTGGCTGCTTTGACCGCAAGCCATCATAAAGAAGGCTCAACTAATCTAACCATACGTGGCTGCCTAAAGGTCAAAAGCTTCGATGATTGGCGCTAGTGTTTATGGTCAAGTAGGTAATAGTTCCTACTTTATTTTTACTTAAAAATAACTTCCATAACATACTACTGACCAAAAGCAAGTAGTTTTGACCATTCTCACAGACTTGAGTGAATTTAATGTCACGCGTTTAAAAAGCACTCAAATCAAGTAACCGCTAAGGATTATTAGAAAAATGAGTTGAGTTTATGATATACTAGGGTATAATGGCTAGGTAGAGCTTGTAGGTGCTTGGCAAATGCACACCTGCGTTTGAATGCCTTATAAAGTGGCTGGAAAAGAAATGAGCCGGTTTGATAACACAATGCCCCTTTACATCAAATTCTCTACTATCCTCTGCTTACTTTAAGCACGCACCGTCCGAGGCTTGCTAAAAACATCTGGTTCATATGAAGGTAGAGGCATTAAGTGCGGGAACATCCCCAGTTTATATAATGGGCAATGGAGATGGCTGCATGTCTGTTAAGGGGCTAATTTAAGATAATTTGTGCGAAGGACAGCTGGTAGCAGTACCTAATGTGGGCGGTGGCGAATTATTTTGGAAAAGTAAATTGTGAGAGTCAGGGAAATGGGTGTTCCCCATATCCATTGACAACGGTTGAGAGACAATGAGAGGGCACCGATTTTTTCCTGCACTTCTTTCACCCCATAAGACGCCGCTGCTGACCGCCTGATGGGCAAACCTATGATGATAAAGAGTTTTGTGTATTGTATTGTCTACTAAGTAAATAGCTGCATCATTAACTATTCCCACACCATCCACTCACCCCCTCGCTCTGCCCCCCACTACCCGACACCACTTCCTACTTCTAAATCACGCATCATTTCGCCCTCTCGTATGATGGAATGCAGATGGGATTAATTATCAGTAATACCATGTAGAGGGTGAGACAAGATGGATTTGTGAGTGGAACCTCCCTACTGACTCCATACTTGGCAATTAAACTCGATACAAGTTAATGGTTGGCCAGTATACGCCTCTTTGAGAGGTAGGCTGAAGTGTTAATACTAGTGATTCAAACTGGTCGGAAGAAAGCAATGTTTTATCGGAACAGAACATAGCGACGCAAAATAGACAGTTGGGAGTTCAAAACAGGGTGGTGGGTGAGCCACTGCCTTGGTTATTTGCTCGAAGAGACAAGGTCCTTGGTGAGATCATGAATTGAGGCAAGGAGGTGCACTTTCGGTTGGTGAAGGAGTGTACATTGGCTCAAGTATCAAATTTTTAAAACCCCTTTGTCAGCTTTTTAATTCCTAAGTCTCAAAGGCTACAAATTTTTGCGTATTTTACATATTACACCACACTTTTATTGATGAGCTTCAAGCAGCTAAATTCCGGTTAAAAAATTTTTCTTAAAAGGCACCAACTGTTAGCAAGAGTTTTAGCTTACTACTGAGTAGTGGACATTCAGCATCCTTTTCATTTCTGCTCTTTGAGTTTTCGATCGTGTCTACTTCCACCTATTATGTTTATAGCGAATGACATTAACCAGTGCGCATAAGACAGTGGCTGCAGCCTCACGCCAAATTTGAGATGTAGCCGCCGTCGCAGTTAGTCAGCCAAGCAACTCAACCAAAACCACATTGAATGCAACCCCTGGCCGATTGCTTTCCTATATTAAAGTCCAGGTTTAAAAGTTGATTGTCCAAAAGCCAAGCGTTAGTAATTATCAGCACGATCTTGGATTTTAGCTGCATCAATGTTGCCCCCACCCCCCCCCCGCTCCGCCCCAAACCTTCTCCTTCTGCCGCCTTCACCTTTCTCCGACTGCAGTCAAGTTAAAATCTGCACGCAGAATTATTTAACTTTTTACAGGTTTTCTTAATTTATTGCCACTGCACCACAAGGCGACGCACTTGGATAGTTTCATTTGCAGAAATTAGGTCACTTGTATAAAGTGTCGCAAAATTTTCAAGTTAAACAATTTATTCAAACTGTAATAGTAAGAAAAGTAACATTGTAGACCCCTTTTTGGCAAGTAATAATAACTTTTCCTGCATGAAGTTTATATGTCGGGAATTTTTTAAGGTCAAAGAAGCGTGAGCGTTTTTCGAGGTCACAAAAGCAGCTAATTAGTACTAATTAAGAAACTTCGTTTCGCAATTTTCAGTTCTCCCAGGTTTGTTTATATTTAGTGAATCCTAAACAGGACGACAATTTTTAAATATTTGCTATAAAACGCGTCCAAACATCTGAGTCCGAGTCTATTTGTCTGCATTTCGTATTCCCCTTTATGGTATGGCGCTCGAGAGGCCTCCAGCGATTTTATGTGTCAAAGGAATGTTGAAGGCCAGCTGTGTGGCTGACAGCAGGGCCAAAAGGTTGTGGCGCAGGAGAAAGGTAGAGCCTGTGGGTACTCATGTGCCCACACGGTCATATACAGGGTTGAACAAAGCTATAGTGTAGTTATATTTATCAGTTTTAATGACGCCTCACAAATTTTTCAAAATTTAAGTGTTTTTATTTAAATCAAACGGGGGAGGGGGTTATGTATTTGGGTAATGTGATGGGGGAGCGGACAGGTGGGAAAGCTACTAGTTATTCAGAGCTCGAAGAAGAATGGCAGCCACAGCAGTGGACATTCCAAGGCCCAGGAAGGAGAGAAGGGGGTTGACTATAAGTGGAAGGGATTGCCTCACCGAGATTAGCTATCACTCCTAGCAACATTAGTAGCATGGAGGCAGACAGCTGGAGAGAGTTCGAGAATTAACGACCGTCCTTTCTGAAGAGGTCATACCGTCTCACACGTGCTGTAACCACCTTGTTTGCCCTTAGCATCCATAACAGGGAAAATCAGTACAAGCACTACAAACTACTTAGTAAATTGCTCAAGTAGTTTGCGAATGTTTTAATTCATGCATCTGACCCGAAAGGCGGAAGGTTTAGAGAGCTGGAAGTCTCGATTACCAGGGAAAATTTCTACTTGCTTTAGTTAGGTTTATCATTTCAAAATATCCATCTTCCTTAACCTACTAAGCCAGAGAAACGGTCAGGAGAGGAGGTAAGCAGAAACAATCCCTGTCGATATTTATCTTCCTTTTCTATGCTAGAAGACACTTTTTTGTCTCCATTTTGAACACCTGAACTTCCTTCCCCATCTTTACTCTCACTCCAAATAACTTTCCCACTTCTCGTGTGATCAGGCGATCTTCAAGCACCAGACCATGAATGAGAGGAGATCGAAAAGGTATTTCAGGAGGGAGGAGGAGATGCGGGCGGGTGGGCAGAGGTGTGAGTTCGACAATAAAGTAGTCTCTCATGTATCATTTAAGGTCTTGTGCCCCTGCTAAAGATGGCACTTACCTCGTGACTAGTTCATTATCCTCCTGGAAGCTGTTTTTAGGAATCTTTTTCTTCCCATCCTCCACCCCCCAAAGTTATGTGTCCAATCTCCGCCGCAGTTGCCAGCGTGTGACCCGGCAACTTTCGGCGATCCAAAAGAAATATTTATCACCTATTACTACTGCTACCAGAGGAAAACAAACCTTTCAAGTTTTTCTCCTCCTCTCCCACATAAATAATTTAAGACTCGGACCCAAAAAATTGCCACGCCGCAGTGTAGAGTTGCCTTTGCGCCTTTGCTTCAGCGATAGTGAAACAATATCCACCCTAAGGTAATATTTGCCTCTACACAAATAGGACTGAAGCAAATAATGCGCCCTACCCTTCACAAAAGCTGTTTAATGAAAGAGATAAAAAGAAAAGTTTTCCTCACATCGGCTTTTAGTTTGGCCCAAGTAAATCGCTTTCACACGGTCTCATCTTAGTGGAGGAGGCGAAATAGAGGAGTTGAGTTTCACCCTTCTTTCTAGCCTTCTCTTTGCACTTCTCGCCTCCTCCTCTTCATTCGTCTTCTCCTTTATCTCTCTTCCATTTTTACGCACTCAAATAAGTCCTGTCGCAAAAACAAAACAAAAGGGGAAAAGATACAAAAAGTGTAGAAGGAAAAGAACAACAATGAGTTGATAAACTTGGTATTGAGAAGAGTGTGGTATGAAAAGGGAGGGAAGGAGAACGTCCCTTAAAGTTTCTTCTTTACAATGGAATTAGATAAGTTGAGGGGCAATTTAGGAGTGCTTGCTTCGGAGGAGTGCGGGTGAAACACTGACATTGATCATAACCGACACTTCCTAGGCAGCAGTAAGGAGTGGATGAGGTGTAGACAAGTCTCCCGAAATTTGCTCGACAGCGCACAGTAGAGGAGAAAGTTGCCACTGTAACACAGCAGTGTCAGGAGGTCCATGAAATCGCCCAATTTCTCGTACACCATCACCTCAAAACACGTGCCGTAGATGATCAGGAGAAGCAGCATTATTGCCTAAAGGGGAAAAAGCATGAGGCCTTAGCTGCCCTCCCAACTGTCCTGCTGAGTACTTAGCAGATGTTTTCTAACACACCGTGTCGCAACGGTGTTTCTACACCTGCTAAAATTGTCTCAGAGAAGGGTACAAACTTGGGCTGACTCCCAAAGAAAAAAAGGACTTAGCGCGGCCGAAGTCTTTTACCGCCTTAATTAAGCCAATGCTCGGATTCCACATCTCTCTCTCTCTCTCTCGTCTTTTTGTGCTCCACTCTATACAGGCGGGAATTTGAGGGTAAAAATGGGATTCGTCTTGAAGGAGGTTCGGCAAATGGAAAGGGAGCGAGTCTTGTGCAATTCTAATGGAATTTGTTTACACTAGCAGGAGGGAACCTCCTTTCACAGAAGGATAAAGGAAACTTTTTTTTAGGAATTATTTAGGTTAAGTGTGGAAACTAAATGGAAAAAATTCCCCGATTAAGTGATAAATAAGAAAACATTTTGTACGTTACATGCGAGTTTCCTCATCTTCTAAGAATTAAAAAAAAAAAAAATATCCATGCAAGTGATTTCCACTTTTATTCTATTTTGTTATTTTTTTCTGAATAGGGACTAATATGTAAATTGTCAGCTAGGTAGAGAACAAAATGTTTTCCTGACAAAATAATTTGTTTATTTTTCCGAGAACAAGAATAAGTCAAGTACAAGGAATAAACAAAAAAGGAAAAATTGAATTAGGGCAAGAAACTTTCGTAATTAAAGGGCAAATAAGGCTAATCATATTTCGTAGGCAGATTGTTTAGATTTGTTAAAATAATGGGTCTTCAATTCAAGCCCGTAAAAGTAAAATTTAACCTCTTCTAACTGTTTTGTCTTTAGTTTGCCCCCATTTTCCGAAAAAAAAAACGTGTGAGTGATTAGTTCGGAAGAGAAAAAAAGTAAACAAAGAACCGTCGTGATATTTGCACATCTCTCACCGAGTGAAAAACCTGGCCATCTGCCTTAATAGCACCAGTTTCTTCTTCCTAGTTTTTCAGGGCATTATGGCTTTTCAAGGCTTTTTTGCTTGAGTGGGGTTGTTCTAATCCGACTCCATTGACCCAAACTTTTCTGATTAAGAGGTCAATTCAATGTCGGGCGTAGCTCTAGTTGTGGGAGGCAAAATTCAGTGCGACCGTCTAGAGGGTATCCACCCACGCGGCTTGGCTTTGTCCCAGACTGGATGTTTTGATACAATTTAATAAGTGAGTAGGACATTTCGCCTTGCTCGGTGGTGGTATTGTTTAAGGGGGGATTAAGTTATAGACCCTAGTCCCAGTTTGTGGACATTTTTTTGGCTTTGTTTGTCCATAACCCGACAAAACACTTGCGGATAAAGCTGCGCACTCGAAGTGCTGACTAGCTGCTTTGGCTTGCTTTTTTAACTGCGTCCCTTCACTGCTATTATTGCTGCTGCTAATAATAAGATCTGGACGTGCGAATACCGCAACTTTATAGGGGGAGAAAACTAAGGGAATGTGAATTCATTAAAACACTCCCACGCGTATGAGCGTGCTGGCGAATTTAATCACATTTCAGAGGGCGGGAGTTTCCACGAGGCGAGGCGACATCAGAAACTAACTTTTGAGTGGCTGCGCTTGAAAGTAAACAGTGACAAAGGCTTTCGCGAAAAAAACAGCTACGCTACGGTAAGCTAGATCAAAATCATCCAGCAACTTTTTTAATTCATGGCCTCAAATTCACACTTCTTGTTCTCAATCATATTCAACCGGCTTCAAAATAAAAGCACGATAAGAGAGTATAATGAATAGAATTTGCCAAATTTAAGTCAAAAAAAGATCATCTTAACATTTTCATCATTCAGGAGGAAGCGAAGAGAAGCTGCTTCAATTTTATGGAAAGCATTTGTTATGTCAAAGCTCAATTGGTAAGCAGACTTAAATATTTTATCGCCACGGCATCGTATCTTCGAAAGAAATTTTTTGTTTTTTTTTTTAATCAAATTCCGCAGATAAAACTTGCAAGAGAGGGGAGGACTTTCTTAGTGCACTTGAAACTTCAAACAAAGTGATTTGCGCACTTGTTCTCACAATTTTTTTCACAAGTTGGTTCAAAAGTCTAAATTCCAGTAAAGGAAAAAGGTTCACTTGCGTTTTTTGGACTATACTTTCAGGGTCCTATTTCGTAATCATTATTTCAAAGTGGAAAAATTTATCTTAACAGAAGAGGTAAATACTAAACGCAGCAAGCTTAATAAGTTTACTTATTTTTTCTTTATTATGCAAATGCAAGCTTTTTCTCATTCATTTATGCCATAGGAAATAGGTTAAGAATTAGCACTTAATTAATGAGCGTTTTAATGGACTAAAAACACTGCCTACTTTAAGCAGATGTGGTCACTTTTAGGAGACGGTATATAAGGTCACCTATGGTATCTACCTATTTAAGTTTTTTAAGTTTTGTTTTTCAAATCTCACCTGAGGCAAATAAGTGATGATGTAGAGCACAGTGAGGGCAATCATGATGTTCGTCGTTTGATATATATTCCGGCTATTCGAGTCATGATCATTAGACCTCCTTGTTGACGGTCTTTTGAAGTTCTTGGTATTATTATCATTGTTAGATTGTTCTGTCTGGATAGCAATAAATCTCTGCTCTGTGTCTGTTTTCTCATTTTGCAGTCGGATCCGTCGCTTTTGCGACTTCAGTAGTGTCCGAATTAGCAAGGCAGTAAAGATGGTACTTAGCACAATGGGCAAGACCTTCATAAACACCCCTGTGGTTACTAACAACAATGTCGTCAATGAGTAACTTGATACAAAGTCGAGTTTGAAAGTGACAGTGCCATTGACAGAATGTGTACTATCCTTGACCACGTGGTGAGCGAACAAAAATGGCGCTGAGAGGATAAGCGATATTACCACATTAGTAAGAATGCCAATTTTGGCTCGATTGTAGCTACACGTGTGTAGTGCGGCAACTCCTGCTCGCATGAAGGCAAGTCGGAATGCAGTGAGAAAGACAATCATCCATGAGGCGAAGGCGTGGAAGAGATTTTGAGCATAGACCAAAGTGAAGAGAGTATAGGCGTAAGGCCTCGACATACCCAATTCAAGTTTTCGATCAATGCGGTACATAGTGACGTAGAATATGTAAATGGCCATGACAGTACCCTCACCGATGGATAGAGCTGCTACTAGGAGGTTTGTCGAGGACTGCATTCCCGGTTGGTTGAGGACGACGACGTTAATAGCGTTGGCAAGTACCCCACAGACACAGATGGTCAGACTGAGGGGAATGTGAACAATGTCGTAGCTATGAGTGAAGGCGTGAAAATTGGAGTACTCATACGACGAGCAGTTAGGCATGGTGTCTGTGGCACGGATGAGTATTGCAAATGTGGGCAATTCCGATGAGAGTGACTCGATTTTGAATAAAAAATCGCCAAAATTGTGGGATTGGTGCGCATGGGACAACCAATCCCGGCCCAGTGTAGCGGTCGCCTGCAAGGGCAAACGCATACACAGGGCGGGCTGGAGGTAAGGGAAGCCTTATTAGGACTAAAGAAAAAACAAGAATAGACACGTTTTTTCGGGTCAACATGGAATTTAGGGCTGAACTTTTGCTAGTGGCTAATCCATCGGGAGCTAGGTAAACGTGGGAGGACAATCACATTAATCTTGATTGTGCCGTACAATCTAAAAGATATGCCTTTCAAAGGGTGAAAGACGGGCCAGTTTACCCACTGAGCATGAAAGTTATGTGAATAGTTTTTTTATTTTCGAGAAAGAGGCAAATTTTAGATTATTTATGATGCGTAGTGGTTAACTATTCAAAAAATCTTGTTTTATCAACAGAGGTAAATCGTGGTCCACTGACGATATTTGTGGCAAATTTTTTGAAACAAAGGTACGCTACTGGGCAAGAATTTATTGGAGGTGTCCAAAAGCTGATTGGAATACGAGTAGACTAAAACGGTGTCCGTTGAGACAAATACGCAGTGAAAGCCAGACACCGTAGGTGTGGTTTTTAAAATACCCAAGACAGGTAGAATTATTCCAGTGAAGCATTGTTACAGACACTTTATTATTTTCACTTAAATGGAAAAGGATAATTAAAAAAGGGTCCTTTAACTCTGGTGTCGGAAATTTAATGACTCTCAGTAGTTCTACATTTCAGCTTTTTTTGAGATAGCAAATGTCGGGGCTGGTTAGACTCCACCCTCGGTTGATTAGCTAAAAAACCTGCAGCGCTGATTTCATTTACCAACTTCTTAGTGAAAAACGCAAAAACTGTGGCTGAAAATTTTGTGATATCAGAGTGGGCAAATGTTCGGCAAAACAACTTTTGGGAAGCAAATAACTCAAAGTGGAGCGGCCTAGTTTTGGTTTTGATAGGTATAATAGTCTTGCGGGAGCTATTTGCAATGAATCTGCTATTTGAAGCACTTTTTCTTGTCTAAAGCAAACAAATGAGCTAACTTGGAAGGTACAACAGGCAAATACTGTAGTTTGGCACTACAAGCATTGATCCTGATGGTGGTGGCTAAGACTCCCTTCGAATCGTCCACGAATGCTGTCCACTTAAATAGGATGGGTGATCTTCCACCTGCGGAGGACCAAAAGGTGGCGCAATGGAAGAGCAAATCAAAGCCTTCCCTCAGACAGGAACGCGTCTCATATGTTGGTCCTTTTTTGTAAACATGATTGTTTTTACTTGATTGCTTGTCGTGGTTTCAATCAACCACCTCCTACTTGCAAACTGACTGCGCTGAGGGGGTGTGACATGCCCTAGGGGAAGTTTATCCACATGATATAGCTGACGGCAGCACCAATCAGTCCGCGAGTTCACAGGCACGTGTCAGGGAGGGGATGATGCACTTTGGCTGGACCACATGCCATGCTAAGTGACAAGTCTGTCTCCCTTTATCTCATGCTAAGTAAGCTTCTACTTCTCGTGAGAGAAAGCGTCAAAGTGGTGGATTTCGAGGGACCACTTGAAGCACAGATGTGTGAGGTGATGGAACACCCAGCCATCCACTCACTGAATGGCGACTTGGTCTCAAATGCCATCTCACCGACTGTGAGTATCAGTGGCAGTGCTGACCATGGTGGTGCCATGCCTTTCCAATCCGACAGCACAACAGTCATCTCTGTGAATAGACATCTGGCTGGATGGCGACAAGCTTTTTTGCCTATGTCCAAACCACTACAAATTCTTTTAGTTTGCATCATTCCCAAATGTCCCAGTTTTGACATAAAAGTACTCGTTTCTTATTAAACAAACTAGCGTATAATTCATCCATGCCAATCTTTTAAGATACTTGAAGGCAATGATAGTTTTAGGAACTAAAAAACAACGCAAAATCCTTTGAAAGTTTGGCAAATGTGATAGAGAAGGCGAATGGCGACTTATCATTGTCGTGTTTACTTTACCACCTACGTCTCACCTCAGCAATTCTGGGCTGGCATGGCAGAGACATCGACAATTTAAGCAACAGAAAGGCAGGAAAGCTAATGTTAACCTCCTCTTTCTTTTCCAAAAAGAAAGTGACTTACAAAATCTGTTGGTTTATTTCTGGGATAACGCGCCAATGGAAACACCCACAATGTGAACCAGGAGAGGTAGATGGATCACTCTGTATCTGCACTCCCATTTCTTATTCCTCGGTTTATATTTCAATCTATAATAAAATATTTCCTCCCAATTTTTCATACCGCTAGCAGTAAAGAAGACAATTCTAAAATGGGAGGGGAAATAGGGGCAAGCAGTGGCGGGTCTACCAATTTCATGCCTATGCTGTCAGTGAGGACTTTTCCACCATCAAAAGACGATCCACAGAAGGCAACATTGATCCCTCCAATCAGGTGGAAATTCCATTCAAACAATAAAATTGGCTGCACGGGCAAATTTGTTGATGATTCCCGTTCAAAATATAAGGTGTGAGAGAAAAAATTAGCCTTAAGTGCGTAAATGACAGGATTGCATGTGCATGACAGCTGAGGCAAGTGGGTGAGGAAGGGAGTGTGGTGAGGTGCTGGACGTTGCTGCTTTGCAAATCATGCACTCATCTGAGTGTATCAAATATCACACTTCCTCCTCCTCCTCCTCCTCCTCCTCCTCCTCCTCCTCCCCCTCCTCCTCCTCCTCCTCTTCCCTCCCTTCCCTTCCTTTCTAAAAGCGTTATCAGCATAGCACATGGAGGGATTGTAGCAGCCGACCACCTTCCTCTCCTTCACAATGCCAACTAAACACTGCCTTGTAAGTCGATTTCGTGTTTCCATTGTTTTGCTTTTTGCCTTGCCCATGGTTGTGATTGTAACAAAGTGGAATAATGAAGAGGTCTGCATCCACCTCTGTTCATTGATGGCTGAATCTGCTCATCTCCTTCTTTTTCTCCACTTGCGTGTGTGACGGGAGTGTTCGCTCTC
>NW_020170420.1:97035-98682 GCF_000524195.1 Echinococcus granulosus | reverse complement strand
GAGGCACTTTCGTGGCCACGTTTACGACTGGGTGATAAGTGAGATGCACACAATGATAAAGACGCAGAGGTCATAAAACAGTGGGATTTTATGATTCACCTTATTAGGTCCACTCCCATCACGTCCCAGGCGAAGGGCAGGAGGCATACCAGGCTCAGCCCAGCAAAACCCTTCTTGTTCTTAGTCATGAGACAACCCACGATTTAAATAAAATACAACCATCATAGCGTGGCATAGATTACGTGTCACAAATGCCCGACGCTGGCAGCAGAATTCCTATTCAGTGAATTGTAAAGCTGGAGGATAGTGCAAAAGCCAATTCCTTTACTTTATTGTCAGTTGACTATACTTATCCTGCCTGTCCTGTTTCAAATCATTTATTTCCCATGTGTGTCTGCCCCTAAAACAGAAAAAAAGGCGAGGCAATAGAAAACGAAAGGGGGACAGCACTACAGATAACTTTTTTTCTCAACTGAATCTAGAAAACAGGAAGTGGAAGGAAAGAGGTCGAAGGAATACAGACAGCGTGGTGTGGTGTGTGCACCTCGTGCGACCTGCAAGCATCACAACGTGTTGATGGCAGAAGGTAAGTAAGTGGGTAGTTGGGTTGTTAGACAGGTGGGAAAGTACATAGCACATAAGTAGACAATTGTAAAAGAAAATTAATATGTAAGTCCCTAAATGCGCATTGATGCAGGCAGCAAATTACTTGGATCGCAGTTACGCTGTACTACCACTGTCACTGTCAATATGTCGCCTACACGCCAAATGGAACGCTTGGTAGGCAAGCGGATGCTGGTGCCTTCAATGGAAGTGCAGAAGGTATTTTCTTTTAAAGAAATGACCAACGTGGCAACGGTTAATCAAGAAAGTAAATGCGGCATAGTCTTCATGCCAATCGGGTAGTCTCACATTTCCGAAGTAAGCCAGTGTGTAGCACCGACTTCCACAGTACTTCGGCCTAGTACGACTTCAGTAAGGGTGTCCAGGGTAGGTTCATCGAAGCCTCCTTCTCAGACTACTAATCCGGGACCACTGATTAAAATAGGACATTAAATATTTGAAGTAATATAATGGCTACGTGGAAAAGTCGGCCACCACCCTGAAGACTGAAGGAGTCTGCTTAGCCCGCTCATCACCTCAAACCCAAGCAGAGGCTGCAAGACGCTAAAGTTTCAAGTAGTCGTTTTTTTAATGCCTTGTTGTAAAGGTTGGAGCTGGGAGATAGATAAGACCATTCCAATACGTAAATAATTCTCGAAATCAAGATGTATAAGAACATCCGATCCAATTAAATGAAATGGTGGGACCTTAATGACAGCTAACGCCATTTCGAGTTTACTGATTTCTCTGCGTTTATGAGGCTGGTCTTTACCTTTGGGTAAATAGGGACAAAACAAATGCCCTTTTTCAACGCATTTATTAAAATAAAAAAGCAACTTAAGAGCGTCTCACGGATGGTGGATTGAAGAACATTTTGGTGGTGAACATCACATCTTTCCTGTCGTTAATCTTTCAAGCTACACTGCTTTTAGTTTGGCCACAAGGAATAGAGAGGAGTTGCCTGCTCATTAATTGGCTGTGTGACCGACTGATCAACAAGTGGAAAAGTGGATTTGGTAGCTACTCCCCAATAGGCCACTCACC